>NW_017306311.1:132556-135555 GCF_000935625.1 Nanorana parkeri | reverse complement strand
AAAGAGATGGGGGGGGGGGGTTAAGAGTACAAGGAGGAGGAGAGAGTGGACTTTTGTTTTTTGCAGGTAAAGATACCAACTAACATCCTTCTTTCTGATTTGTAAACTCTAAACACCATATACATTTATAATCCCAGCTTCCAGATGCCAGCACCATTTTTAATAATTTCTGTTCTCCACTTCTAATATTCTGGGACCTACCCAAGTGGACTCCCAAGCATTTTTAGCTGGTTACCTGCCCTGCTCTCTCTTAAAATGTTAGTTGCCTTAGCAACAGCACCCATAGCTACCATAGCAACCAGTGAGCAAAAGGCAATGTACCAAATCATAAAAGAGTTTTAGTCTTAGCCAGTGTTCTCAAAAAAAAAAAAAATAATTCAGGGAAATAAAAAAAATGTGCCCCAACTGGGTATTTAAAGGGAACACAGGAAGGGAAAAAAAAAAAAAAAAAAAGGTTTCTCTTTTAAAAAAACAACCCTGTGTGAACCTTTACACTCTTACTTATTAAAGGTTTTCTAGCTAGATATTTCCCCTCACCTCCTGCCATAATCACCTAGGTTTAAAAAAGTCTTGCATTCTCTTTTCAATGACTTCTCCAACACAATAAAAAGACAATGCACCTAGAGGGGATAAACTTTTAAGGAATACATAGGTGGGGGAGGGGTGGAAGGTGCAAGGAGAAGGAGAGATATAAGCTAATGCTATAAGTCCAGCTTATAGCAAGTCCCTGACTGATCATTGGTATATAAACAGCAGGTCAGCAGTCCAGTGCAGTAACAATTATACTGTAGCCCCCTTCCTGACAGTTTTATACTGGTAAGTCTCCAAATCAGTGAGATATCGGTGACCAGTCCACACACGTGCTTGTTAATATCACAGCCACACTTATGCATGTGCTCTGCCTCTTATTAATTTCTATGGAGAGCTAGCCCAGAGTTCGAAGCTCATACTCAGAAGCTCTCCATAGCATTGAATGAGTGTAGAACACATGCGTGGGCAAGTCCGTGGAGGTTTTAATTCTGTTTGCAACCTTGTCACCAGTATTTTGCTGGGTGAGTATGATATTTCACTAAAGGTGTACACTTCATAGCTTAACAGGGGATCTAACATTTACACATTCTATTCAAAACTTTTGGCTGGAGTTCTACTTTAAAACTGGAATGTTATCCTACTGCTTATAAAGAGCAGACTCTAATGGCTACCGCCTAAAATGCACACAATTGTCTGTGTATACTTGGCTTCCCACTTGCTTATGCATTGTGCTGGTTATTGCATCATATGTACATGTGACCATTATATCTTACCTTCTGCAATCTGGCTTCCCAACTCCTCATGAAAAATGAATAATGCATACTAATAAGTTCCTTAAGTGATATTGGCGCAATACATATTTTACAGACCACAAAAAAAAAAAGTGCTGTATTATATTTATATTTCTGTCGTGGGCTTAATAAACAGCACATGGTATTTTCAATTCTAAGCCAAGAGTGTGTTTTTCCTAAAAGGAAACTAAACACTTTAGCCTTTGTAATTGAATTTGCCTCCTTAGATGATACATGTAGACATAAACTAACAGTTTTATGGTAGATATGATGATTTCAATTAATGTCAAAAAGCATTAAGCCTGGATATTGAAAAATAATCTTTGTACATTGCTAACTTTTTCTCCAACCAATTGTAGCTTTTCCTTATCCAATCCGCAAATTGGCTTATTCCCTCGGTGGAGTCTTTGATTGTTTGTTGTTATCTTAGGAACCAGTTTAATTTAAATGAACGCTGTGTTCTTTGTGCTAATAATCTAGACATGAGGACCTGCAATGGAAAATATAATTTTTGAGGGTGGTTTTATTTATGAATGTTCTGAAGAAATACTAAACAACAGAGAATACAAATTATTGGCAGTATACACCTACCTATCATCCACAAAGGTGCCTTTAATAGTGTTATTACAGTGACACTAAATTTAGAAGTTAAAACTTACAAATGCATTCAAGTACCCTAAATTTAAATGTATCTTATTTGTGTATCACTCGGCTGTAGATCCTCAAATCATCTCTGAATTGGTGCTGACACTGTCCTTCTTTCTGGCTGGAGGGTAGCTATTTTTTTTCCCCATGGTCCCTGTGTGTGTTGTAAAATAGTCACTGCTCCAAGCTCACTTCCGTGATGGACTACAATCTCAGTGCAAATGAGTAAAATGAGTAAACTAAATGTGAGATCGTAGTCTATCAGGGGAGTGAGCTTGGAGTGGTGGCCACTTTACAGCACACACAGGAACCATGGGGAACAAAAGTAGCCACCCTTTTGTTAATAGTTAAGATACTTAAATGCATTTTTTTCAGATTTAGCTCCTCAGTTTAGTGTCCCTTTAAAGGGAAAACACACCTCCCTATACCGTACAGCCAAGGAAGGCGCCATCTTAGCATTCATTTGGAGTTCAGTTGCCATGGTGCTGCATATGTGATCAGTAATGACATCAGTGACTTGAGGGCTTGAAAGTTTGGTTCAGAGCTGAAATAAGCACACTAGCATCCTTGACAGTTGTCGTGCCTTAAAAGTAACTGTTTTGGGGCATAATAAATAGGTAACATTCCGTTTTAAGAGAAACATGTGAAGGATGAAAGGAGCTTTCCAGTGTAAGTTAAAAGTGAAACGCAGCCACGCCTACTTTTAGAAAAATATAATAATGTAATTGTTTGTGGTTTAATCCAGCATGTAGTATGTGTGTGCAAAAATTTTAAAAAATGCTCTGGTCCTAAGGTGGTTAAAGTAAACCCAGCTCCAATTGTTTACTAACTTTCACTTTGTTAAAAAAAAATATACTCTGCTGGGTTAACAGCTTCTACTCCTGTAGTAAATCAACACCACTGTCTTAACTAGTGAACAACATTATTTGCTAAAAAGCAGGTGGTGCTGGGTTTTCTTATTAGTAAGCCTAGTACAGTATACTTTTCATACAGATTGTCATTAATGCATCCAGTTACAAATGTTTTTGCAAA
>NW_017306311.1:104312-129769 GCF_000935625.1 Nanorana parkeri | reverse complement strand
AGTTAATAGAAATGCTTATATATAAAATTAAAATTATAATTTATATGCATACATTGGTACTTAAAGCAGAACTAAACTCACCTCTCCTTGCTTTCTTGCTGGTGTCAACATCCTTATCAAGTCTTCTTCCAGGTTCAGTCTTGATTGGCTTGGCCGAAATGATGTGACTCCCATGCATGCGCACAGGAATTTATTAATTCCAACACCAAGATGTGCAGAGAATGTACACTGAGCTGCGCATGTGCATTTTACAGGATATTGTGAATTGGCATGTAAGTTTGTTTTATTGTCTCTTCTGCAATAAAGAACCTGACTGCTCACAATTTTTTTTCCAAGTTGAGTTCTGGTTTAAAGGAACATTCTAATATATGAAAAAAGCACATAACAATGGAAAACCTTGATATATACAATGTGGAATAGAGCCATGTGGTCACCAAAGTCCTTTTTTTAGTCACTGTACCTTTTAATTCTCTTGCTCGTAAATAGAAGCACAACTAAAGTAAAACATCTACCAATTAAAACAAGGCGTACATGTGATTATGTGCCTCTACCGCCCATCATGAGTTTTGAACAACTAATGCATTTAACAGGAACATGCTGGGGCCGTGAAAGAAATAATTAGTTGCCATCTTTGGATAATAGAGTATTTTAAAATCAATTAACCTTAATGGGCAGACTTCTCTAATTTTCTCCTTATTTCACTGTTTGACACAACGTGTTGTTGAATTGACGCCTCACTGACAAATAGTAGCCCAGAATCTACGAAATGTAATCTTCTCCAGAGAACAAAAATAGCATTTTGTGGCATTTTATAGCTTGCAATTATTTAAAGAGACTCCAACTATTCAGAGAATTAAAATGAAAGTTTTGGGTTTGTTTTGGCCTCTGTTGAAGAAAACTATTTAAAGGGGTCCTCTAGGTCAAATGTGGACCCATATGCAGATCCCTCTATTTATACTCTTGTTTACATTCAGTTAATAGCTTAAGGTCAGCCTTTAGAGGGTTATAGGTTATGTTGCTGCAATTACCAGTGATGGGGCTGATCAGATAATTTTACAGCATTGTGTAAAATAAGTCTGATTAGAGCCATTTTTCCTAGAACATGTGTAACCTTTCCAGTGCACACACACCAAGCAAAGGAGAACTTCAGATGGGATAAAATTAACGATACATTTATAGAAAATCGAGCACTTGTTTTTAGTAGGAGTGTACTGCAGCAGTATTCACACTTGTTAGTATACTCCACAGCTAAGGTTAAGCACCTAAGTGTGGCAAGAGCTGCACTGTATGTAATTACTAGTTTGTTACTTAGAAACACCAGACATGGGATATTCAAAGACACAGACATCTTTTCTTGTCACTGATCCAAAAATCCATCCAAAAGAGTTTCTACAACCCAAAGTGCATGAAACATAATTAAATTTTCTGTAGTGTCACCTACAAATCTAACTCCTCCCCTCCTCTTCCTCTTTCTGTAGGGGTTCCCCAAGGCTCAGTCCTTGGACCCCGTCTCTTCTCTATCTACACTGCCTCTCTTGGTCAGTTAATAACCCCACGTGGCTTCCAATACAATCTCTATGCCAGTGGTGGCGAACCTTGGCACTCCAGCTGTGCCAAAACTACAAATCCCAACGTGCATCTGCCTCTGGGAGTTATGTCTGTGGCTGTCAGAGCCTTGCAATGCCTCATGGGACTTGTAGTTCCAAAACAGCTGGAGTGCCAAGGCTCGCCACCACTGCTCTATGCCGATGACACTCAAATATATCTTTCTACTCCACAACTCAGGGTCTGGACTCTGTGGTGGCCAATCCATGTGGGAAAATGATGTATCATGCTATCTTAACCACTCTTTCACAATTTGAGCCTGATTAATCCCGTATTCGTGTTGAGTATGTCTTGTATGCATGGTACAGCCAACTAAAATGTTTCCAGTAAACTAAGGACCATCAGCACTTGACTGTTAATGACTGGAAAACACTGGTCTGATGAATCCTAATGCCAACTGATCCACCAAAACATTACAATCAAAGTTCAGAGAAGCAGCTTTGCCATTAACTAAACCATGACATCCATAAAGGAACCACCAGTCCCTCAATCCTAGGAAATTGTGCAGGTTGTTTTGAATATGGTGTCTGTATGATATGATTGGCTTTAATACAAAATTATCAGGGCTAAAGAAGGCCCAACATAAAACTAAACAGGGATTTCTATTATTCTGGCCACCAAGCATATATTTGATTACAATATATGCTATATGGTGACTTTGACGGACGTTCTGCTCTACACGAACCAGACAATTAACCATGGATCTTGTGCATAATTCATGTATTACTTTCCCTTTTTGTGTTTTAATACCGGTAAATGTGTTGCATTTTTCTGAATTAAAAAGTGGTTGCACTGTTGTGTTTGTCAAAGAATCGCACCACTTGTTTTGCCTCTCTGGGAATTATTAATATGTATTCCTTTGTTCCCGGGGACACTACACATGACATGAAGTTATTTTGTCATCCACACGTGACAACTCCAACGAGGACTCAAGTTTTTAAAACCCCATAGTATTTTACAAAGACGCTGAATCTATGCTGTTTTGACCTTCACGTTTTCTATAATTTGATTACTTGACAGAAGCCTTTGTACCCATAACTACTTCGGCAATCATTTTCAGAAAAATGGGATCAAGCTGAGCCTTTTATACTCTCCCTCACTAAACTCTTTGTTAGACAGCCGGAGTCTCACAAACAATACTGTGCAGGAAAAAAGTTGAGAAGTTGATTGATCAAAATAACATATTGTAAAGGTTAACATATTACATCACAATGAATGAAGGTTCCCTTTAGCATATTTAATATGAAATGTATATATGTTGGAATAGGCATGACATGCTTTTAGCCTATATTATTTAATAAATATACTTTTCACAAGCAAAATTATTTAAAGCTCAACTCTGGGCTCCCCTATGACACCCCTCCACCCTTTTTATTTTTACTTACCTTTCAATATGTGTTCTGGCCATTTATGTGATGTACTGGATCCTCTTTCTCTACAGTCTTCACTTTTTCCAGCCATGGGCATTCTGGATAATGAAGAGTGATGTGATGGGATCAGTGCACTGCATTCAGAATCTTGCCTTAGTTTTCTAGGTGGTGTGACACTGAAACTCATTTTAACCAGAAGACTGAGGATGTCTTGTGGTGAAGAAGAGGTACTGTGAGAAACAGCTACGAATTAAAGGTGGGTATTGCAGCCAGAGCATTGTTTTAAGGAGCCCAGAGGGCTTGAACAATAAAACATCAGCATATCCTTAAAAACTGACCTA
Organism: Nanorana parkeri; assembly: GCF_000935625.1. Taxonomy (NCBI): domain Eukaryota; kingdom Metazoa; phylum Chordata; class Amphibia; order Anura; family Dicroglossidae; genus Nanorana; species Nanorana parkeri. The sequence goes on along the minus strand of NW_017306311.1, from coordinate 126,453 downwards.
CATTCACATGTTGAAGCCCAAATTGCTGTGTTCCTTTGATATAGAATTACAAATATTGTATCATGTGGGTATAAGCATGTAAACACAAGTACTAGCGTTTTTTCCCCTCTTTTTCATGAGGGTCAGGGGGATTTGAGATTCCTCCTCCCTCCATCCTGGCCTCCAGGTTCCTCCCCATTTAGTTCCATCTGGACTGGGTTGGGTTGTATAGGCCACTGCGTGTCCTCTATCCATGAAGCTCCGGAACCGTCGCAATACAGCATGTGCAAACAGCCAATATGCGCATGCACATTACGCGAATTGTCCCGCGTCATCGGTGGCGTCTTCCAGCTTTGTTGGGGGCGGGGACATGGCCGATGATTGAGAGGGTAATATATACTCTGGGAGATTTAGGACACATTCAATGGCAGCACGAGAAGACAAGAATAGCAGTAAATGATCCCCAGTTTAAACAGTGGAGATACTTAATTGGCACTAGAGCCTGGTTAGTACTTTTTTTAATGAATTGTAAATGATTATGGGGAAACTTTGAATGGGTATTACCAAGACTATAGTGGAGACTTTAATATATAGATATTCATGGCTACCATCTGGACATAATGAGATGGATGAGATTGAAGAGGAGAAATAGATTTTAATGCCCATGTGGTAGTTGTATGTCTTGGACTTTTTAAGTATTAAAGTTAGATTTCATATTAGTCCTCCTCCTATGGATAGATACATATATGTCTTTGATTTTTTAGTATGCAAGCATTGCCGTTTCATGGAATTGTCCTCCTGAGGAAGCCCATCGGGCAAAACACATCAAGGACCTTTAATCATTATGTTTTTGAATGAGATAAGAATATATACCAATAATGTGACAGTTTAGTAACAACACACTGCTCTATTGGTGAATGATGTACAAAATTGGCTAAAAGGAGCAGCACAAGTAACCATTGGTTTTATCCAAAATGTTTTAGTGGTTTTAAATTGTATATGAAATTAATAAAAATTTTAAACTGTTATAAATGTGTTGTCTCCATTGCTTAGTCTGATATGTTGGTTATGTAGACAAAACAAAAAGACGGAGTCTAAAGTGCTACTACCCTTGGGAACAGGGTGCAGGGGGGTGTTCAGGCCTGGAGGGCTTGACGAATGGGGGTTTGTGTAACGTCAGATGCTCCGTTTGGTGTTAGAGGCAAGAGAGAGAGGTAACAAATGAGGCATAAGTGATGGTGCCAAGAAAAAAGAGTGTAGTAACTCACCATGAGGTTCACATGGGTGTGCAGTCATCGACGTCCGGGTCTCTAGGTGGGGGGTTGATTGCAGTTGATCCTGTGGATTCCTCTGAGTTTGAAAGAAGTACGTGCTGGCTCTGTCGGTTTGCTGGAGGACGGCTGATGGGGTGGTGGTTTCGTCCGCGGGTGCCGGAGGGGTCCCGTCAGGTCCGAGGATGGATGGGGGACGCTGGTTGGTTTCCTTCCCTGGGGAGCGGTGATGTCGGCCGGTTTGTGCGCGCTGTTGCTGAGGCGGGCGCAGATGTCGCAAGTTCCGGTCTAGCCGGAGGAGGTGTACGAGGCGTCCCAGGCGGAAGTTCCTGTTGTTATGGTTACGTGGCAACGCGTTTCGAAGACGTGGTCTTCCTTGTCAAGCCAGGGTGAGGGGAAAGGAATTCTGGCGGCAGATTTAAAAACGAACGGTCTTGGGCGTGGTTGTGACGCCTTTTGGTGGGGGGATGTCCAATGGTATGACGGAACTGCTGGGCGTGGGAGAATCAGTAAAGGACAGGAATGTATGTTCAAGATAGGTTGAATATTAATAAGTTGGGATGTTGATTTACAGTTGAATGTTAGCGAGAGGTAGTCTCATTAAATTATGGTGCTGATCTCGAGTTCCTCATTGAGGCCGTGGGGAGAGAGTGTGTTAAGTTTATATATCCAATATGTTTCCTGTTTGCATAGTTCATGAAATCTCTCTGCTGTGGGTAAGCGATCTGGGATTTGCTCGATCACAAAGACTTGTAGGAATTTAATGTTTTTTTGGTGCTTGTGGAGGAAGTGACGTGGAACGCTATGTTCGGTATTTCCTTCCTCAATAAATCTTCTGTGCTCTCCTATGCGTTTGCGTAAGGGGCGGAGGTGCGGCCTATGTAAAGGAGGTGACAAGGGCATCTAAGGCCGTAGATGACATAGTCGTGGGCGCAAGTAATGAACTGATTTATGGGAAATGTGTTCCCAGAGCTATCCAGGAACGAGGTTTGACCATGGGTGATAAATTGGCAAGTTAAACAGAGTAGTTTTTTGCATTGATGTACTCCTGTTCTGTTGTTGAAGAAGAAGGTTTTTGTTTTGTTTTTCTTAGTGGAGAGTTTGCTGGGCGCCACTATGTTTTTGATGCTTTTGGCTTTCTTAAAAACTACTGTGGGCTTGGGTGGGAGTATGGGGCCTAATTTGGGGTCACACTGGAGTAAGTGCCAATTCTATCTCAGAATGGACTCAATGGCTTTGAATTTGTTATTAAAAGGTGTGATGAACCTTATCGCACTGTCCTGTGTTGGTTGTTAATTTTTGTTTTTACTATCGGGTGCAGTGTTTTCTGTTAGGAACGATTCTTGGGCCCTGTTGATGAGTTTTTTGGGGTAACCCTTTTCTAGAAATTTGTTTTTTCTAGTTGGTTATATAAAATCCCCCATCTGTTTGATAGGAATAGGTCAAACCTACCCTACATGATTCTTGTGAAACAAGTACTAGCGTTACATGCACATGCAAATGGATGTAAATTCCTGAATGTGGAACTTTTGCATTCAGGATCTTACGCCCATGTGTGTGCATGTGTAAACGCCAGTATTTGGGTTTACTCACTCACAGCCTATTCTGTCCATACAATCCTATTGACACAAAGATGCTGCAGCTGGGGCTGTCCCATACACCTGCCCATACACCTGTATATGCATCCATATGAATAAGCCAATAAGCTCAATTTCTTACAAACATTATTCAGCACTACACTTAAAAGGTTGCCTTTTGGTCTGGTCAGCATTCATCTGTAGCAGAGTGGATACTTTTATAGAGTCACAAATACACTTTGGATTTCAAAGCCATGCTGTACTAACACTTAGGTCCAAGAACAATGGCACATCGAAATATGCTGCTTCAGAAGCATAGAATACTGATTCTTGGCTCCATTATAAAGAGCAAGATAAGTTTAGTCCAAGGGTAGGCAACATCAGCACTCCAGCTCTTGTGGAACTACAATCCCATGAGGCACTGCAGCCACAGGCATAAGCCTGTGAGAAATGATGGGATTTGTAGTTTCACCACAGCTGGAGTGCTGAGGTTGCCTACCCCTGGTTTAGTCTATAACCTTGGTTCTCAATTGGTGGGTCGTGACTCCATGTTCAGTGGGTCGCTACATGCCCTACACTTTTCTTTGTGAGAGACTCCTCAGCCTCCCCCTAGCGCAGCACTGTCAGTTCTCGCATCGAGCAGCCATTCAAAATATGCTGCCCGATGCTGAGTGTCAACTTGAGGTGGGCTGGCCATAAGGGAGCTCCATCCATGTGTGCATTTCTTACAGCTCCCACATGTGCCCTGTAGAGGTACCTGGACTGGACTGACGTTACATTCTGGCTCCTGGCACCTCTACGGGGAGTGCAAGGGAGTTGTACAAGCAATGCACATATGGTTGGAGCTCCGTCACAGCACAGCATCCCACACTGGAGCACAAGCTGAGGATTCACTCCAGTTCTCATAGCCCTTAATTTGAATGACATCCCAAACGGACCTCCCGCCCATAGTTCAATCACCCGGACCCAATGCCCGGTACTGAAATGCCATGCATTCCATTGCAGTGCGACTTGGGTCGCAACTTAATGATCAAGGAAAATGTGGGTCCTGAGGTTACACAGGTTGAGAACCACTGGTCTATAGAACATAATACTTCATTGTTCTTTGCACAGAGTCATCTGAAAATACAGCACAGCCTGTGCACACAGATAAGGGTTAACAAACAATGTGGCTCTTGCTTGCTTCATACAGTATGACTTATTGTTGCTGCATAATGAAATGAAGGTGATGGGGGATGATGTGAAGCTAACACATGAGGGGCAGAATTGACTATCTTTCACACTTATTGAAGTTATACATAAAGAAAGTGTAAGTAATGTAACACATTATCCATCTAAAACTTGTCACCGAGAATATTTCCTTTGCAGTGAATTATGGGATATTCAGCATAACATGTTCATACACATGAAATCTCCATTTGGCTCTCACTTCTGATTTTATGATTTGGTTGCAACCCTCTATACATTGCTGTCAGTGGGTTTATCTATGTATGCTCATGACAAAGGCAATACTGACATGAACTACCCAACCCAATCCTGGGGTTGTTCATGTCAGTAAAACTCAATAATAAAAGGCAGATTACCATCTTCCCCACCACAACTAACTTGTCTTTTTTTAAACCCTCAAAAACCCTGAAATTCTTACCTTAATGTGATGTCATGTGATCTCCAGAGCACCTCTTCAGGTAGTGGTGGCTGGTGGTCTAACATTGCTTTCCGTTCTCTTCACCAGTCTGTCTAGTCTTGTGCCCACCCCTCATATGACATCACTACTAAGAACTACAGATGAGCAGAACGAAGACCTGGCATATCAGGTGACCGTAGTTTTAGGCAAATAATTGGGGCTTTTATATAGATATTTTATCATTAAATATTTAGATTAGGGGGCTAGGCATAGTATTTTTAGTTCTCCCTGCACATGGACCTTAAAATAAATTGAAATACAGTAGTTGCCATAGTAGGCTTGTTTAAGTTTTCATTTCAGCTTTCTTACCGAGTGAATCACTGACCAAGATCAAGCAAGTAGCCAGTGGAGTCTGAGAACTCAGAAATTCTTTCCCTTTATTCATTGTTCATTAGGTAGTGAACAGGGTTGAAATGTCATCTCCAGTACAGGCAAAAAACAGGCCAGTGATATGGCAGCTCCCATATTTCTGTTCTCACAGAACGGTCTTCACCCTCTATCTAGCCTACCTGCCTGTCCAGGTGTTTTTTGACTGAGGAACCCCCATGTCTACAAACTGCCATTAAGTCGTACATCCAGCTTGGCTGAGACTCTAACATAAGAGGGTAGAAGGGTTTCAGCACTGCAAGAGACATTTCTCAAGGATGTCCAATTGTAAACTTCCCCAAAACACATAGATGGACATATAAAACATCCACCCATGTGTCCACACTCTGAGACTTAGGGGCCCATCTATGCTAGATGTGTAAACCACAGGGGGAAGGGAACAGTGTTAGGTAGTGAGTGCCACACCCCTAATGTTTAGTTAGAAAGAGACAATGTGGAGAAATTGGGGTTTTAGGCACTTTGAACGACACTTCACAGGAGTGTTTTTATATAAAATGTATAAAATTGTATTCAATACATGATTAAAACAAAGGAACAAATGGAATAATAAAAACCACAGGAGAAAACACCTCTAATCTCCACCAGTACCCTGAGACAAGATTGACATGATTGGTTAAGCTAAGTAATACAAAGATACAATTAGTTTGTAGGTCTCAACTCCTACAACTGTGATTGACACAATTCAATTGATAGGTAATCTATAGCAATTCATCAAGTGGAGTGTTGGGTATGTACAATATAGTGACTTTATAAGTATTTGAAACCATCAGGTGAGTAGAGATGAATTCAATGTTTAGCCCACTATGACTTTATCTGATTAGTTTAACTTGATTGCCTTGAACTCCACCTAGTAATTATTTGCTGTTCTGGTTACGTCAATTGATGTGTCTCAACCAGTATAACTTGATTACTACAAATCATAGAATAGATATGGTACATGATAATGCAAATAGTATTTTTAGTGTAAGGATTCTTAGCTTGACCCAGGGAGTTGAAATTGGTGGAAGATAACAATGTGTTTCGCGTAAAAAATGCTTCTTCAGGTTAAAAGGTGGTCAATCCCCGATGAGGCCACCAGATGCCCCCATAGGGCAGTATTCTACAGGTTTTTGGGGTTAAAACTTTCGCCCAGATAGTGGAATAAGTAAGGGCCACAGCATCTGTATGCTGATTCAACAGTGAGATGCAAACAGCGGTCTATTAGGATATCCACCGTGTCCCGAGTACTAGATTCAAAGGATGGCCATCAGTGTGTGTCTGTGCATGCCTCACCGGACATCCGTGCATGCCTCACCGGACATGCCTCATTGGATGTGCCTACTGCAGCTTAGTGAATAGACCCCTGAATCCATTAGATAAAGGCCTAGTTTTAAAACCCCCAAAAATACCAGAAGCCATTTTACATGATATGGCTCATATGGTTATGCTTACAATGACTATATACAATTTCTCACATCACAATCATTAAAAAGTTTAACTCCTTATTGACTGAGGCCTTTTTTTTCCTTTTTTGCACCCATGTTATAATTCACATTTAGGCCTGAAAATGACTTCAAACCCCCAAATGTTTTATATTTTCTGAAAGCCAAGACCCTGCAGAATAACATGGTAGCAGTTGCAAATGTTTACGTTGCATGATATTAGCGCAGCTTATGATCAAACCCAACAATTTTGTGGAAAATGTACTTAAGTTAAATTTAGTGCCCCAAAATACAATAAAATACCCATTTTAAAAAAAATAAAATATAAAATATGAGGTGATACCCAAAATGCCCAGGTTAAAAATTGTGTGCGCCTGTGAAACGGCGACAATATTCAGTACCCCCAAAAGTCCATGGACGCTTTAACCAGTTGACATCCGCGGTGTTAAACCCCCTTCCCATCCAGGCCATTTTTCAGTATTCAGCGCTGCGGTACTTTGACTGACATTTATTCCGTCATGCAGCGCTGTACTGAAATGAATTTTATACCCTTTTTTGGGGACAGATAGAGCTTTCTTTTGGTGGTATTTATTCACCACTGGGGGTTTTATTTTTTTACTATATTAAGGAAAAATTACCGAAATTTAAAAAAAAAAACAGTTTCCCCTATATTAAATGATAAAACATTTATTATTACCCAATTTTTTGGTAAAATATAAAAGATGGGATCACGTCGGGTAAAAAGACACTAAACATGTCAAGCCTTAAAATTGCGTGCGTGCCCCCTACAGGTCATCAGTTTTGAGATACGCATAAATATTGCCCCTAGAATGATTGCTCTCACTCTGGCTTGATACCCAACATGTGTAACACAATCATCGTTTTTGTATGTAGGCGCACCCGATGCGTGTTTAAATTATGACACGCGTGCTCGCGGGGGACTTTAAAAATGTTTTTTTCATTATTTTTACATTTATTTCATTTAATATTATTTTTCAAAACTGTTATTTTTTTAACTTTACTTTAATTGCTATCACATAGGGGGCTTACAAGCCCTCTATGTGATAGCATATTGGCAGTAACAGGTACTCTAGTCTCACCTTTCCACGTTAAATAAGCTACTGAAGTGCAGATTGAAAAAATACCCTTGTAGTGGGCTTCCCCACACGGCATGGGTTACATGCTCCTTACATCTGGGAGTGAAATAATTAAATGTAATACTTACCTTTGGTCTGGCAGGCCCCCTCCATCTGTGTGATTGTCCACCTAAAACCTCTTCTCTAAGGTGCTCCTGACCACAGTCGCATGCTGACATCATCATGTACAATTCAGGGCCAATAGCCCAGCTTTATACATGAGAACAGCAAGGGACTGCCCACAACACGAAGCATCAGGGAAAATAGTAGATGCCAAAACCGACCAGATCAAGGAGTAAGGTAAATAATGCAGCCTTTTCCTCTACCCCTAGATTAAATGAGCATTTAAACCTTGCAATGTGATGGGGGAGGGGAGGCCCCACTTCAAGGGTATTTTTGTGTAATCCCCAGAGATGGGATTTAACACAAATTTTATTTTAACTCTGTAATCTCTCATATATTTGTCTAGAGATGGTTTATTAGTCTTGCAGACTCTTCATTTATTCACCGCAATTATAACTCATTTACACAAGAGCCAATTCAGTTTTCACAGGTGGGGAGATTGGTGTGTGACTATGTTCTAGATAACACAGTCTGGCTGCATCCATTTGTCACTGTATACAACTGATCTGTCCAGCCCGCTTTTCAGTCATTCACTTTTCTTTTTAGAAACATTAAAGGAGTATTATGGGGTGAGTGAAAAACACTTATCCCCATAAGCCAAGCCTACTTGTGAAAATGAAGCTGTCACAAGTCGGCTCTATTGACCGGGTTGTCAGCAAAAAAAAAAAAAAACTAAAACCACAGTCACTGACTTCCTGATCCTCTCCCTGCAGAGAGCGGTGACGGTGAGTCACTGCTCCCCGTAGGGTCTCCCCCTCCCTACTCCATTTTTCCAGCGCTAACTGGAGGGGGCAGGCACAGCTGGCTCAGTCTCTAGAGAGGCTGAGCCAGCTGTCAATCAGCCATCAGGGTGGATCTTGATAGCATTGACAGTATCCATCCTGGCTGTGGAGCTCCCAGCATATAGTGGGCAATAGTTTTGGGTCACCGGAGGACACAGTATATGTCCTAGCCGGCTAAGGATTCTAAGTTAAAGAAAAAATTATTATTTCAAGCTGAGATTTGAAAAATCACATGACTAAAACAAAGATCTTTTGTGTTAAAGCTTTATGAATTTATTATGAAGCTTTATGCGTTTTTTTCATTATGTGTGTAAACATATCGCATTGACTAATTGATAGAAGGGCTTACTCATGTGATCAATTCCCATTCTGCATATGGTATTTCTTGCCTTTGTTTAACAAATCACTATGGGGGAAATTTATGAACATGTCTGCAACAAAGTTTTTAGCCGCAAAGACCAAAATAGCCTGCTATCTAACCGCAAAGTTTTATCTCTGATATACGTCTTTTTTTACGTTTTCTTGCGACATATTAATGTTTACGACTCACTGCACATAATTTCTCAACTGCACAGTAATTGCGTCCAGCATTTGCGACATTAAAAACTCCAAAAACTTTTGCACATTCTAGAAGTCCCTCTGAGCACATAAAGTATTGCAAAGATAATTCAGCCATATGTCCTCAAGTCAGCTAAGCCCTTCAGGGCTATTCAGCTGTCCACCAGGTGGTTCCCAGCAAGCTTGCAACAATTTAGAGACAGTCCGGAGGCAGAGACAATATAGAGGCAATTTGTAGACAGTCTAGAGACAGAGACAATTTAGAGGCAATTTAGAGACAGTCTAGAGTTAGAGACAATATAGAGGCAATTTAGAGACAGTCTAGAAAAAGAGACAATATAGAGGCAATTTAGAGACAGTCTAGAAAAAGAGACAATATAGAGGCAGTTTAGAGACAGAGACAATATAGCGGCACTTTAGAGACATAGACACTATAGAGGCAATTTAGAGACAGAGACGATATAGAGACAATTTCTAGACAACTCTCCTTACGAAGGCATTTAGGAATGTAACATAAACTAGGATAATAAATATGTTGTTATATGCACTAGAAATTGGGGAAGCGACAGTTTAAAAGACACTGATGATGCAAATAAATTGATAAATGTCCAGAACAAGGCACTCAGGGTCCCCGGTTTGAATCCCACCCAGGTCACTATTTGCAAGGAGTTTGCATGCTCTCGCTGTGCTTGTGTGGGTTTCCTCTGGATATTCCTGTTACCTCCCACACTTCAAAGACATACTGGTAGGTTAGTTGGTTCCTGTCTAAATTTACACTTGTATGTGTGGTAGGAACCTTAGATTGTACGCTCCTTGAGGGCAGGGATGAATGTGTACTGTGTAAAGTGCTGCGTAAATTGTCAGCGCTATATTAATACCTGTAATAAATACATTTAGTAATGGGTAAAGTTTAGCTTCAGAGAGATCACAGGCAATACTTGTGACTAGTTCTTTGTCCTTTGTCTACTTGCAGAGTTCAGTTCCTCCTTAAATTAACATTCATTAGACATGACATGAAATTAAATGAATAATAGAAACGTTTAAATCTGAAATTTACGGGGGGAAAAGAGATACCATGATGCAAAATCAACTAAATACATAAAACAACCTACATTTATTTCGTTTGCATTTTTCTGTGATATTTTCTTGAAGAATGATGGTGACTGAAGAGGTGACTCATCTCCGCCAAGATAAAAAGTTGATTAGGCACACTTAAAACTTGAGCGTCTCTTGTAGATGCTAATCAGACATGAATAGTCCTCTGTTATACGGAGGCATTTGTGTTAATAAATGAATTTTTTTTTTTTAAACTGATTACTGCGCTCTTCATCTCAAATCACACAGACAGACAGGAAATTTTCTAATCAAAACTTTTGTATTATGGAGAAAAACAAATAATTGTTTTCCTTCCCTACATCTTCACATTGTGAGAGAAATCTGTATTCTTAAAACCCAGTCTATTAAAGTTTAACACAGATCCCTCCAGCCACAGCAATACATAGACTAAACCAGGTCTATTTCCCAGTGCTCTTCCATCTAAATGCTGGGATTATTGGGAGGAATGGAAATTAGAGGTTACATACTTCAGTTCTGGTAATGGACCTACTTATTGTATGGTAGATACATATGTGTGAATTTGTGTTTGTAAATAAACCACTTTATTATAATTCTATATATTTTATGTGCTTTTCATTTCCTTTACAATATTTTAGGGTATTTTTCCAGGGATATTAAGCCATCTTTCCTGATTTTCCTAAAGTCTATGTAAAGCCAACTTATTTTTGGTACAGACAGCAGAAAATCCTAATCTTTAAGAGTTATTTCACCTTTTCTTAAAAAAAAGGAAAATATTAACTAACTTACAACACCCTCGACAACCCCCCACCCCCTTGGTATCCACTGCATTTGTTGCAAGGATGGTTGTCACCTGCTGTCCATGCCAGGCAGAATAACAGAGGCGGTGTAGCAACATAATGCTTACAATAGCAAATTATCATTGGTCAGTGTTGTCATGTGACAGCGCTGACCAAGGAGAATCCCTTCTTTCTACTAGGATGCCAAAGGCGCCAGAGGAAAGGGGGCTCACTAGAGATTGGTCAGCAAGGTCACATGTCCATGCTAACCAATGAACACTCCCCATTGCAAGCATTGTGTAAGTTTTCAAGTGTCGAGACTTCTATACCAGGTGGTGGGGGTGGCAGGCGATAGTCATCCTTACTGGATTAGTAGGAATTCCTGCTGCAGGAAAATGCAAATTGCTGATGCGGGAATCCCTAATCACACCTAAACTTATATTTGTGAATGGGGCCTAATGCACACACAGAAAAATACAACCCCCCCCCCCCCCTACACACACACACACACGCTAATACACAACAATACAACTTCAGTATCTTACTAGTCGGCTCTGCTGGCTGTCAAAATACCTGAACAATCTGATTGGATGCAGGCATTTTTCAGGTATTTTGACAGCCAGGGGGACCAACTGGCAAGATGCTGAAGTTTGGCCCAGCGGGTGATTCCTCCATCCACCCAGTTTAGTGTAGATGGAAGAATCTGTTGCACTTTTTCCATCTGACCATAGAAAATCTGCAGATAATTTATAGGTGTATGGCCAGCACTACACTATCACTAACCTATAGATACCAACCTATGCAGACATGACTACAGTAAACTAAAATATGTGTGGTTGCTATGGGTTACTGCATTGTGCAGAAGGACATTAAAGGACTGTAAGAACCTATAAGAAATATATTTTTGTCACTGCCTTGGCCATACTTATATCTGCAACAGAATAACATTTTCAGTATTTTATTCTCAGATAAATAGAACTCTTGATTTCAGTACTCCTCATAAACAAACATTACAATTACATATTTTATTGAATAATATGAAAAACGGTATCATTTTCCTTCATAAATCAAGCTGTATCAGTATTAAGTTTGTGACTCTCTAGGAGCTGCACAAAATGAATCCATGGTGTGCAGTAACAGACACATCACAGCTACAGTCTGCAAATGTATTTCCACTTTCAAGAACATCTGAAAAATTTTCTATTAAATTTACCAATTTAACTCTGATTGTAAAAGGCAACTTCTGCTAGACTTTTTTTTTTTTTTAAATATGCCTTCTATAGATAATTGAAAGTCTTGTAATTATGAAGCAATGTAATAGGAAGAGATCAAGACATAACTACGACGGGGGTTGCATAGAGTATATCTGCTCTTGGGCTATAAGGTCAGAGGGCCCAAGCAAGCCAACGTCAACTCCTAACTAGCTCAGTGCACACATTCAATTCTGCACAGTATAAAGTAGCAAATATTTTCCCTTACTTTACTTTTTTCCCATTATCGACTGGCTGAACTCACTGTTGAAATCTCCTCTTATGCAAATGTCCTAAAAAATGTGGCCCTGTTTAAACTGGTGTTGGATGCTCATCTACAGCTTGTGTTACTAGTTTGGTGCTCTGAACCCTCTCCAGGAGAAGGTTTGTGTGTAGGGCATGAAGAGGAAGAAATTAAAATGAGTGATACAATGTATCACAAAGAGGACCAACCAAAATGGACATGTTTACCGAGCCATAGAGACAGGGTTGGATGGATCAGGGTGGATATTTTGTAGGGTTCAGAATCATGCGGCAAGTAGACCATTTAAATGCCAATCTGAACAAGGCCAAATTATTACTCTTATTTTTTTCTAGTAACATACATTTACTTTTTTTTTAACAGAACAAACATTTTATGAATGTGTCACACATGTTAGGGTATACACATGTTGGTTGAATATTCTTACCTGAATAACATAAAAGCTCTATGACCTTAATTTATGCCTTGACTATGGTACATAGAATCTGATCCCAATTGAACAGCCATTTTGTTTCATGGCAGTCCAGTCTCCTGTGGTTATGCATTTATTTATTTTATTTTATTTGTTACTTATAATTAGTTCAGTCATTTATTACAGGACCCCGAGATGGGAAATACACCCAAATATAGCTCCAACTTTAACATCAAAAAGTAAACTTAAAAAGGTGTGATGATCAGACAATGTCATGTTTCTTTCACACATCAAGCTGTTACAGAGTGTATACAGTACATATTGGAATAACGTGGAGTAATCTCTTTTGTGATGGAACCTCTGTAACCAAAAACAATGCAAATTCAATATCCTAATAAATGTTATCATTTTCAAAATATACATTTATAAAATCTTCTGGCACATTTTTTCTGAATATTGGAGGTACAGTTGTATTAAGCTATAGAATAAAAAGCTAATCCTCCAACCCTGTCTGGGAGATTAAAAAAATGGCAACAGAAGTACTCAGCTATTTCCTTACCTATCCAGTGTCCCATTTGCTGAAACTTTGATCTCATGCAGAGCACCTGGCACCCATCCTATCTTGCACTTCAGGGTATATGAAAGAGTTTGTCCCATACCAGCCTTTCTAATTTCTCCGGATGACCCTTACATCGCTATTGTGTCCTGCAGTGACAAGGGGTCAACAGGAAGGACCACAGTGGCCAGGGGATGGACCAGCTATTCAACCAACCTGAGGAGTCAAACTGGATCAGCGCCTGGAACTTTGCTACAGAGTGAGGTGCCTGCAAATCGGCCACCAGACAGACAAGTAAAAAGTTTTCTTCCCAGGGTATTGCTGTTGCCATTTAATCTCCTGACAACGTTGCTTATGCTGTTTCAGTCTCTTAATCTATGATGCTGTTATAAATACTGCAGTGTCATGCTCTAATGAAGAAAAACAACTGAATGCTTTATTTAATAACTTGTTTAATATGGTTATTTGTGCTTATTTAAGCAATATCAATGGGTTAAGTGATAAGTGTAAAATAGTAAGCTACTCTTTTTCAAGCTGGGATACACATTATTTTTTGGATGTACACAAAATAGAAGCAAATTCGACAGGACCTTCGATTTTCCAGAGATGGAATTAGAAATAATGATTTCATATCATCAAGTTAAATGTTCATGTGTCTTCTGCATGTGAGTGATCAAATAGTGCTTGATTACATATTACCGGTTTCTAACGTGATGTAGCATGTTCTTTGGCGCCCATCACTTGTAAATGGCTGGCATCTTGAGAGATTTAATGAAGCTCAAATGTCTGATGTGAGTAGTCTTTTGCATATTTAAGAGCAGTCTGATTAAAACAGCTCTCATCATGCTGCAAGCTCCCTCAGGTTGTTTTACGGAGACCATAATTAATCAAAAATCATATCCTTCACATAATGGAACTCCACTTTAGTACAATGGCTGATACTCAGTGATCAAGCCCTCCCCGCTACATAAATGCCAATTTTATGAGAAACTTCAATCTGGTACAATATAAATGTGGAATATATTTATCTTGCTTTTTATTTTCTCAAAGTTCTCTTATAGCACATTTGTCAAAACAAGAGTAGCATCAAATACATTGTTTTCCAGTCATGCAGTATGCAGCATTCTGAGCTGTCCATGGTACTGAACTCGGTATCCAGAACACAACTTGAAGTGGATTCGCCTTGCAGGTCTTCATTAGTAAATTCTGATCTGTTACAATCTACAGAAACAGTTTATTTTAAAAAAATACAGCTCTACCTGTTAATAAAATAATTTACTGAGCTTCACACAAGTGACGGCGGCTATGCTGGAAACAGGAATGTGGGACAAAGATGTGATCAGTCTTCTGGCCTCCCTCAATGATTACTCAGACTGTAATATTGTAATTTTGTAGAAAGCCACAAGGAAGCAGTTGGAAATTGATCTGCTTGAGACTTGTATGAGCATCCTGGTACTGGTGCCATGAAGTGCACCAAGATTTGTATTATTATGTCAAGGGGGAAGGATTTTAATTCAAGAAATAGCAGCTGACTTGAGATGGATGAATAAAGGGGGATCTGGCCTTCTTGGGAGAAAGGAAATAAAGGCATTGTTATGAGGTGTATTGTAATATCTTTGAGAAGTAATAGATATCTGCAAGTGTTACACTTATACATTTGTTAACCTACATGCATGCATTAAAAATAGTTCTAACGCTAGCTCTACTTAACATGTCTTTTTGCAGAGTCTTTCAACTTGCTCTGGTTCAATTGTAGGCATTAATGGGCTCAGAGTCAGGTTAGCCCAGGACCTTGCAGAATGCGACCCGTTGCCAGCATTTTCAATTAAGGTGTGCAATGTCACTTTGCATCACGTCCTCACAAACTATTGTGGCAATGCACCTGTGTAAATCCTTTCTATTAAGTTCGGAGAGTTGCAGAACCCTCCTTACCCTATAATAACAACTGGTTGGAAGGAACCTGCTCATTATGGCTCCTGGAACCATGTAAGGTGGAGAAATAGTTCCTTAACCCTGGGTAAGCTTTAACTTGTATTAACAATATGGTGGGAAATAGAAAAAATGTATTTGCTGCTGGGATCCATCTATCCATAAATTCACAATTTACCTATCATATAGTCATCCATTAATCTGTCTGTCCATCTGTCTGCTCATCCACCCTTCTCCATCTATTTATATGTCCATTAATTCATCATTCATCCATCTATCCATTTATATATACATCATTTCCCTATATCTAATTATCTATCTATCTATCTATCTATCTATCTATCTATCTATCTATCTATCTATCTATCTATCTATTGGTTTTTGTCTGTAATTGCTATTTCTTTCTAACTCACTAGTGTAATGTGACTTAAATATAAGTTCACACATTTAATTTGCTCATTTGTCACATTTAGTGTATAGCCTACTCACTGTCCCCCACTGTTTTTCTGATCTGTACCTTACATATGACAATTAGGTGGTGGCCCATCACCTATAAAATAATTAAATCTACTCTGTCACCATACAACATGCCTTAAATCCTGCCATTTAAAACTTTAATCTCGACTAATGTTTTGAAAACTAATTTCTATCAAAATTAACTATAATCAAATAGGGTTTAAATTATGCAATGGGATATAAATTACTGTGCTTAACTGTTTTTGAAGCACAGTTTAGTCAATGAGATATAATAGGATTCTAAAAATGCCCCTGAGGCAAACATACCCATGTCTATTAACCAAAAGATTTTCACTGCTGGAATAGAAATTATAAAAAGTGTTAAGTCAATCCTCATTTAAAGAAGCATACACTTGTGTTTATTGTTGGTTTTGCCATGCATCATGTTCCTTTACTTTTCTCTTCCATACAAGTCAGTAAGAACGCATCTCATAATGATCTCAATACAAGCCATTTTTGCCTGAAAGCACCTGGACACATGCTGTGTTTGCTGTGCTTCTGACTCGTCCACTAGCACACACACCCTAGAAAATACAGCAACAAAGAATAGGAAATAACAGAAATTATACTTTATGTAACTAGACTGAATAATTTTTGCATTCAAATATATATTAAAAAGAAAATTAAACTAATTCTAAATTGCAGCCTGATTTAAGATTTATGTTGATTCTATACCAGACATGCCAATACTAGCCATGAATTTGTATGCAAGTCTATATACAGAACCTGAGATTTACAGTTACTTTTCTGCTGAGGGAATTCTATACAGTGCAGCTATTACAGGTTAAGGGAGACTGGAACAAGCTGCCTTAATGTTCTTCATTTGCATCACTAAGTGGAAGTCATCCTAATAACAACCATGAAAATGTGTTTCTTTTATTTTTTTGTGTTTTTAGCAGAGCTTTTTATTGCCATCTGCTGGGGCAAATCTCTCCAATGGGACACAGAAAATAAAACAAATGACAAGATTTTTAACTGTTTCATGCTCTATGGAAAGAGTGAACCACAGAGCAACCAAGAGAAGACCTTTTCACTTTTTTCTATATTACTTGTACTCCAGGTTTGGATTCTCTGCATCTCCTAAAACAACACTTTAAGAAGCTGATAGAACTGGCTGGTACCTTGTAGTGCAAATTTTTCAACTGTGAGGTGAGTATAGTAGGCTAAATGTAAGGAGAGGTATACTTTAAATAGGCTCAAATAATAATGATTTTTTTTTTCTTTACCCTACAAATTCTCAAGCTTAGTATAAAAGCATAGTATAAAAAAATACTGAGAACATTTAACATGTTGTGATTATTTTCATACAAATAACAGAAGCATATACGTGTACCTTTGCAAGGCTATAAACATGCTGAAATGACTTTGATAACACTGATTATTAACGGGTTCATTAATCAACAAACCTGAAAAAAATCTAAAGTAATAATCTGGAGATAACATCATCCCAAATCCATAGACATGTTGTTAGCTGTAACAAATAAAACGTTTAATCAAGCTACATATTAAAGCTGGGCATGGGATTCCAGCATTTTTACAAACATTTATCAGACGTAATCCTGTGACCCACATGACACAAGGACTTTTGTTAAAAAATCTAATCTCAAAACAAAAAAACATATTAATTTAAAGGATAACTGTACATTTAAAACACATTAGCTGTTTTAATACATCCAAGGATATGAAGACAGTTTGCAAAATATATCCTAATACCTCTGTATTTCCTTTCTGATTATTGAGAGGTTTTATCAGAAGCCCAGCCCAGTGTGAACAACAGCAGAAAAGGAGTAAAAAGAAGGAAGACATTTGCTCATCTATCCATTTGATGTAATGTCTTCACTGTCAAGAGCCATAAATTATCATTTTCAATGCAGCACTGCACTGATATAACCACTGGAGATCACAAATTGCTAGAAGCATGCATATTCCTGACTGAACCATCAGTTTTCTATCTTGCACATGCCTTGAAAGAAAAGCCATACATAGACTGCATTGTGAAAGTGGTAGATAGCAGAACTCAGAAGTTAAGACATTACCTGTCATTTTCTTTATCTAACTTGTATTATCTTAATAATTATTTCCATTCCTCCAGGCCATTCAGTATAGGAATTTAGTTCCTCCCGCATAAAACATATTTGCATTCTTAAACTAGGCTTAAACTTTTTTTATACATTTCTATTAAAGTGAGTGACTCAGGAAGCAAAAACTAAAAGTGTTTACTAGCCATTTCCTATGTTATCCAAGACTTAAAAAAAGATATTCACATATTGAAAAAAATAGACCTGCAGACATACATTTTTCTTTCTTTTAGTTTTTGTTTTTTTTAGTTCTGAAACAGGTTGGGAAGGATTCCCATTAGAGATTTTAGTCAATGTTTTGTTGGTGTCTGTCCACACAAGGAAGATTTCCTAATTTCTGGCAGGACGTGAAGGAATATCCCCAACAGGCAGGAAAAAAATCTGACAGAGGTTATTATACTCTATTCTATCAAAAATTATAAAACATAAAATTAGCTGCAGTTACATTTTTTTCAGACTTTTTGAAACCAATATTCCCTTTTCATATAAAACAACTAGAAATTATACACTCAATACATTTTAGGTGCTTATACACTTAAAAAGCACTTTGTGATGTACACTTATCTAGTGCTGAGTATGACCCGCATTTGCCTTTAGATCTACCATAATGCTTTGCAGCATGAATTCAACAAGGTGAACAATTCCATGAGATCAGCAGTTTTCTGAAATGCTGCATCCACTATGCCTGGCATCAATGGTCATTCAATGGTCAAAGTTGCTTAGATTGCATATATCCTTACTCAAACAAATGAACCTATTGACCATACCGGCATGATTCTTATTTAAGTTGCAGCCACATGATTTGATTTATATGTACATAATGTACATATATCTAATTTTGAAAAGAATACCCAATCATATGCAAGTAAACTAAAACATATATATATATCTGCTTGCACATGATTGGATGTTGAAAGTTAGCAGAGCTTCCCCTCATTCACTAGGCTAAGGGAAAATGTCCCCTGCAAAGTGGAAATTCTCTTGTTAAGTGAAGTCTATTTGCCTTCAGTAAATCAACCCCCATGTGTGTTGTTTACTTGCCTATCAGATTTCTTTTGTGTAAAGTTTTGCATGTATTGTGTATTGACGCTGTAGATTAATTTTGTAGAGAGCAGCATAAGTCTCAAAGCCATAAAATAAGTTGTAGTCATCTTCCAGCAACACAAAATCTATTTAGAGTATTTCTTCTAAGGCATAAGGTGGTTCTACTACTTTTGATATATATGATATTCTATACTGATTCATAGGGGTTGATTTACTAACCTAATAAACACACCACGAACATGTATACACCTCTGTAGTGTGTTCCCTCCCAGCATGATCTATGGGTGGAATCTAAACACCTTTGTAGTGTGTACACACCCAGCAGGTGTGTTGTGCAAAGCCCTGCATGAATTGCAAGGTGATGTTGTGTAAATTAGCTCTATGTTGTGTTGCTTGCGTTGATGAATGCAGGAATGTAAATGCATGAGCTAACCATTTTTGTCTAAACTGTGAAGCAGCATTATATATGCATCATGTGCATGATTTTTCCATATATGGCATTAGTGGAAATATGCTTTTAGAGACTTTTTGGTTGATAAATACGTTTTGCTGTGTGAAAATCACACGCACCTGGTGCGTGCGTGTGTTTAGGTTAGTAAATCACCCCCATAGAGTAACTAATATTGTCACCACCTCGCATATTCAGATTGTCATCATTATCATGATTGTTATCATTTGAATAAAAAAGATTAAACGTTATTAGAGCATTTGAAGATACACATTAAAACTTACATAAGCACATAGATCATGTGTGTGCATATACTAACAATATATCCATATTGGGGAGCTGCCTATATTTTCACCATTAAAATCATGTAAAGAACTCTATCAAAAATCTGCATCATCTATATGATCCAAAGCTCCTCTCAAAATATAATGTGTGTGCATAAAAATTCTGCATTTTCCCTCACTTTCATTCGTGATGACCTTGGTCATCAGAAAAGATAGAGAAAGTGAATCTCCACCATGGTGACATAGACAGCAACAAAAATATCATGGGGCTTCTAACCCCTCAACTCTCTTTTCAAAAGTACATATACTTTAAGTTACTTGGATATAAAGTTAACTTAAAGTAGAACTGAAGGTTAGAATAGAGTAAGAGAGTGTTTTAACCTTTGTTATTTTGTTTTTGCCATCTGTGTCCCATTGGTGGGATTCCCTTCATTTCCTGTCTGAAAATCACAACAGGAAGTGAGAGGAAATTCCTACAAAGTGAGGGAAATCCCTGGTGGTCAGCAGGGTCACCAGAACTAGTGTCCGCACTGGAAGATTTCCCATCTTTTCCTGTTCTGATGACAACCTAAATTATGGGATTTCATTTAACTTTCAGTGATAATGGTCACCAGGACAAATAGAGGGGTACATTTCCTTAACATGGACACAGACAACAATAAAAAAAAACAGGCAATCTAATCATTCTCTGCTTGTTACAAAGCTAAAAATGGCTCCAGTTGCATTTTAAGATTTTGATACACTGAATGTATAAACATTCATAAGGCAAATTGGCAAAATAATGCTAATTTCTCAGAACAATTGGAGCCAGTCCCTTGCAGAAGCAGGATTTTCCACTGATTGGCCTCCGTTTACAACTCATGAAGCTGTAATTACACACAAAGCTAGTTCTGGTTGATTTATTCCTTTATGATGGACAGGGTATGAAAATCTGGAGGTCTGCAAGAGCGTATGGAGTAACCCTTTAGTCATGGCCTAAATAATATAATGTAAAGGAAGGATTGGTGCAAGCTTATACACAGACCACAAGAGGTTTGCTCCTCTTTCCAACAACTTGGTCTGATCCGAATCACATATCTGTATCTGACATATGTCACCTGAGTAGCATCATCTGTATACATGCTGCCAGACTATGCTGCTTCTCTGTGTATTGGCAATACAGATATCAGCATTTCTCAATCTGCTTGATCATACATCACAGAGTACTCATCCAGAAGCAATTGCAATACCAGAACTAATCACAGACTTGACAAGTGTGGATTTCCAGTCTCACAGAACAGTAGGATGTCCATGAACGACAATGTGTTTGCATCACTTGTCACTGGATGACATACCATCACTTTTATGTCTCTAACTCATTGCTAAAGTAATAGATGCTATAAAAAGGGCTTTTGTAAGGTTGTCTCTCTGTTTACTGACACTTGGACAAGTTGTCAGCCGTTAGCAAATCCATCAGAGCTATTGAATTCACATTGGATTTTATTACCTCACAAAGTGGTGTATTGCCGAATTCTATAGAATCAATCATTGCATCAGAAACTTTAATAATTGTGGATTTCTCTCTACAGATAGGAGTGTGCTACCTGACTTCATGAAAGTATCATGAAGAATGCAGGCATGAGGAAAACTACTGGACTCAGTCAATTATATTGTCATAAAGTAATCTTTAGCATACTTACCAACTGTCCTGGATTTGCTAAGACAAACTGCTTTTTATTAGTTGTCCAGCGTAAGGCTTGCTAGGGGACTCTGCTGTAACTTTCACCCACCATGCTGATCACTCCACTTTGCTGTAACTTTCACCCACCATGCTGATCACTCCACTCTGCTGTAACTAGGAGACAGACTGTCAGGATGGCTGTTTAAATGTTAGCAGTCTGTGTTACTAGCTGTACCTCTGGCCTTCAGCTGTGAAGTAATGAATCTGTCCACACTGTTTTGCAGCATGTGTTGCTGGCTGCAGTCTTGCCTTCTCAGCTGTGAAATAATGTATCTGCCACACGCTGCCAGCTGAGGTTGGTCTGTGTCTTTGGCCCCATCAGGTCAGCAGGGGGGCCCGGGATTGGCATGGGCTGCCTATGAGCACTGGGGAGATTCCACCAGGCAGGCCTGAGACTACTGTGAGTGTGGTTATAGCTGTATGCAGACCTGCAACTACCCCCCTCAACATCATTGTTCTAGCATTTGCCTTCTTACCACTATGCCTGAAACTGTGTGGTCACCTCATCCTCCACACTTTCTCACCACTGCAGTGGTTCCCCTTCTTCCACCCTCACTACCAACCCTTTACACCAACCCCCACTGCACCTCACCCTCACCCTCTTCCCAGAATAGTGCTATACATATACATAGGTCTATTCCTATTAATAGGTCCTAAAGTTACGGTTCCAGTCTATGAATCTTAATGACCTGTTAGCTTGTTGAAGTGATGAAGTAAGCCTGAATCTCTTGCTTTTGGCATTCGTGGCACTCACTTTGTGTACATTACTTACTGAAGTTTATTACATTCATTTGAAGTGCTACAAGCCCTAGGCTATTGTTCTATATACAAAGAACTTTGGGGCAACCCTGGCTGATATATATATATAAAT
>NW_017306311.1:98527-104113 GCF_000935625.1 Nanorana parkeri | reverse complement strand
GATATATATATATAAATATATATATATATATATATATTTACTTTTATTTTTATTTTTTTACAAAATTGTATATATTTCAAAAGAAATAATATTGAATATTGCTTCATTGCTTCAGACAATCTTCTGATAATAACACGGTTCTATGTTTCTAAGGCAGAGCAGATTATAAATCCCAGACTTGGCTCTGCACCCCGTAGAGCAGAAAGTTTGTACTGTTGCTTGTTGAAAATATAGAACATTCTTATAGCCTGTGATAGACAAGTCATTGGGATTCAAGGCCTGATCATGTTGATCACTGTAATCAGGACCACTTTAATCCTGACATCGATTTAGGACTGTATTAAATCTAAAAACATTGCAATTACTCTTTGAAAGGCTTCACAGCGGGATACCCAAATCATTTGACTCACCCATTTTCCTAGTCACTGACTCTTTGTTTTAGCACTCATATACAACTCCATACCTCCATCGCCAATGTCCTAAGCCATCTACACTCTATTAAAATTTCAGCATTTCCACTGGGAAATTAGAAAGATTTAGAATTTAATAATAAGTAAACTCATTCAGTTTTAGGTATAGAACTTGTGGTTCATTTTGAAATATATTCATATGAAATACTGTATATATAACATACATTACATTATGTTACAGCACTGTGTTCTTGAAATGGGGACATTTATCAAAAGATTCCTTGAAAAGGCATGCTGAGTTTGGTTCAGTCTGTTGATCTCATTAAGGATATAGTTAAAACATGGGCCTTCCTCCTGACTCCAACTAACGCAAACATCTAAATCCACAGTTAAAGTACATATATGAAGGTGGCCATACACTGTGCAAATTTTGACTGGTTCTTGGGCAACCGGACAAAATTCATACAGTGGGTGCCGCTGTCGCCACCCTTTTCGGCCGACATCCCTCGACCAAAGGAGCTGTTTGGAAAATCTTCGTACAAACAGAGCCAGCAGCCAGTGAGCCAATACAATACAAAAGAAACAGCAGGGATTCCTCAATCAATGTGCTTGTAGCGTTGATGAAGGAATCTGCTCTATTTTTTCAGTTCAGCCTGCAGGTTAAACAAAAAAATACTAGAGCAGTTTATGGCCAGCGTAAGTGCAGCTTTACCTACCAAAGAATTTTGGATTTTCCAGTCCTGAGATTTACACTTCTTTGGTGAAAAGCAACTGGTGACCTGACTCTTTATGCTGCAGTCATGCATTAGAACCTGGTCACCTCCCTGTCCAAACCAGTAAAGGAGCAGCAGCAGATTGATGAGCTCAGCAGATTGCTGGCTCCTCCTATGAGTCAGAATATTTGAATGGAGCAGACCTAGTTTCTAGCACTGCTCCTTCTCCTAGTTTGAGTTCTATTTTGCAGGAAACTACAAGAGGCTAATACCAAGTAAAATTCTCATATCTCGACTGATTGCATTAATTGGGGATTTTTAATGCCTGTCTGAAAGTTCAGCTTTAACACTAATGTAGGTTCATTGCTGTGGTATAACCTTAGCAAACAAAGTGAATACACTACGGACAAAATTTTAATCAAAACTTGAAATGCAAACTAAGAACTTCAACATATTCAGGGTTTAATTTTCTTATCCAGGCTAGCTGAACTATACCATTCCACCCCACCTACCTGTATTTTTCAGTCTATAAGACGCCACCATGTATAAGACGCCTCCAGCTTTTCTTACCCAAAATTAAGAAATCAATATTTTAAATGATATAATGCATCACACTTACCTCTGAGTCAATCACGTTATGCTCCGACATTACAGCTCTGGGCACTGGCTACACGCTCTCCCCAGCAACAGCTGACATCAGGTACAAAAGATTTATGATCGGATTACAAGTGCCGATACCACTGCAAACTAGCCTCACAAGTGAAACTTCGGATTGCAGAGACAAGATAAGTTTTCCTCTAATCATAAATCTTTTGTACCTGACGTCAGCTGTTGCTGGGGAGAGCGGATTACAGAGCCACTCTCCCCAGCAACAGCTGACGTCAGGTAGAAAAGATTTATGTTGGAGGAAAACTTATCTTGTCTCTGCAATGCAAGTTTCACTCGTGAGGCTAGTTTGCAGTGGTATCGGCACTTTCGGGAGTGTCGCAACCACGGTTCTCCTCTCGGCCCCCGTGTATAAGACACCCCTCTATTTTTAGGTAAACATTTTAATGAAAAAGTAGCGTCTTATACACGGAAAAATAAAGTAATTCTGTTAATATGGGAACCCTTTCTAATGCAGGAGAGATATTCCTAACACACACCCAATACAAGCTCCTTGCTGTCTCTTACTTTCAGAGAACTCGATGTATGAAAGTGTCAGAACTAATATGTTTCTCATAACCATCAATCAAGTTTAAGCCTTCCTTCATTCACTCAGGAAGCAGAGAGAGAAGGTCACACAGCACAGACCTCAGGAATCACCCTTCTAATGAACATGTGAGGAGCTCTGTGAATTAGGGCTGCAGTAGTATGCAAAAAAACTCAGAATAAGGTTTCTCGATTTTAGTGTAGCTGCATATTTGGCTAATATTTTGGCCCTATTTATATTATTACGTTGTGGTTTACATTTACTTTGAATGGCAACTACGCACTAAGGAAACCTGTATGCATTGCAGCGTGCCGCAATGCACTATAATACATTGCTGTGTGTTGTGTTCGCAATTTTGAGTCACGTCTGATTTCCATGACCTTTTGATGCTCTGGCAGCGCATTATTTTTAAGGGTTGCCTTCACGCACCACACATTAACGTGTGACATAACACATGTTACCGTACGTGTGTTGACACACCACAAAAGTGTAAATGGGCCCTTAAACTGGTTTCTATTTATACTATATATTAACAGGAAAATGCTCTGTTATAACGTCTGAATTCCACCACACCCACCGATCAAGTTTAAGCTTTCAGAAAACAGATATCAATTTCTAAAGCTAGTTGGTATTAAACTGGTAAAGTAAAAACAAAAGAGGCCTACATGCATATTGCATACATTTGGGCTATTTATTGACTATTGTCTTCCTAAAAATGCCATAATGAAAAAAAGATCTGAACCTTTGCAAACCAATTGCACTGATAGTGCAGTTGGACCTAGAAGTTGGGTTTTAGAAGTCCACCCTTCATCAAAGCATGGTGTCTTAGGGCCAATATAGACCTAAGCATTGCAGTAACTCTAGTTTTTACAAGCATACCAGAAGTGCATTGTATCGCATGTATCATGGTAAAATGCGTTGCAGCGACATTTGTTTTTAATGCAAAACCAATTCACTAAGCCAACACCTCCAACACATCTGCGTTGCAGTGCACCAGAACAAATATTGCAGGTACGATTTTAGGCCCACTGGAGTGCATTAGCAGCCTGTTCAAATTAATGAACAGCCTCAATGCAGTGCACATTAATGTGTGAAATAACACTTTTTTTATTTTGCCCAGACATACACTATTTTACTATCATTTGTAATACAAATGTATGTATTTGTCTTCAGAATATTTTATGCACTGCATTACCTGGACTACTTTCCTGTGTTATACGATACAGTGAAAAGGGATATTATGTTCCTATATAAATCATATAATAATATAGATGGTACCCTTAAAAATAGATGAACATCACAAAATGAAAGATTCCATTGTTAAACTCTTTTCTTAGCTAAACCTTACAATACGTACCCTCTGCATTTTATAACATTTGTTTTAACGAAAGTGGAATTGTTAATAATAATAATAATAGACATTTTTATTTTTTACAATTACTATAAATTGCAAAAGCTTTGCAACAAACCTGTTTAAAATATGTTTTAAATATAACCTACAGCATATTGAATCAGCTTTTTAAATAATATTTTACTATTTTCTATAACTTCTTGAACACAGAAAATCCACGCTGAACCCATTGCAAGCTGGGATATTGTTACCAAACCTTTAACTTTGATCCGGCACGGTTACGGCCTTTAAAATATTCTGAATGGCCGGGGAAATGCATTTTTCATCAGAGAAAACCATTCCCTTCAACTTGAGTTTATCTGATGTGATCAATGCATTTAGCCACACGAAAAATCAACACCATTTGCATGGTTGTAGGTGTGTTTGAACTTAAAATATGCATCCCATTCCTGTGAAGGAAAGAATGGAGAAAATGGATATTTCATTCTCGCCTCCAGCACACTGTTTTGCATCGCAGATTAAAGGATTTTCAAAACTAACTGTGATTGTCTTGTCACGGTTGAGATACACATTAGTTGACTGAGCTGAGTATCAAATATGTGAAATTAGTTGCCATTAAAAGCTAGCTTTAGGCAGTTCATTTCTCATCAGCCAAGCTGCGAGAGCCTCCTGCTGTGGACAGTGAACATTTGCTTACTAAATATTGTTGCTAATCAAACTCTGCATTACAAATTGATGCTTCTAGAAGTATGGAGGTTAAAACACTGATGAAGAAAGTTTGCTTGGGTGAATCGACTTTAACCACTGAATGCCACAACATTTTTATAACTATATGCATTTCAAAATTCTCTAGTTAAAGGACAAGCACATTTTTCTTTTTGAATTAGGGATTTTTACCTGTCCATGTAGCTGAAACAGAGCAGGATGTAGACAAAGCCCAAGAGACAGCAGGCATGCTAGAAACAGGGTTTATCTTCAATAAAGGAATCTGCATATAGTTTGTTTACAGGGAAACATGCACCAGGGTTGTATTGGCCATAGGTCACTCCTTGACCAGTGCCTTGGATACTAGAAAAGGTGAGCAGTGCCAAATTTCAAAATGTAAAAACTGTGGTATTTTTGGTTTTCTCTGGCTTTTATATCAGCCTAAAACTCTCTGTCAGGTCCTACTGCTGAGGTAGTAATCCTGGCTTAAAGCCATTTGCTTAAGAGCAATAAACAGTAACCCAACCAATCAGAAGATAATGCAGTGAACCACCAAGTGAGGTGGCTCCTCACCCCCCCCAGGAGGCAGCCATACCAGTAATTTTTTTGGGATTGGGGCTTTTTAGGAGCCAGACCACAACAAAAATAAAATATTTTGATAAAAACATCAATTTATTTACATATCTTATATAAAAACAGACATTACAACCTTATACACAGGATAGTCTGTATTCCATCAATAGAAAACAATATACAGTTGTCTGCTAATGGTTTAACACAAGGCTTGACAAATCCCAGGCGCTAGGTTGTTACGGCGACTACAAATTGTACTTTTGATTATGAGAAGCAGAATGGTGTGCAGGCAACATATCTTCAAGATTGTATACTGTGGCACCATCCGCCTGTTCTAGCACCTGTTGGATTCTGGGATACATCGGGACAGTGTGCGAGGGGGATATTACTTAGAAATTGCATCCTGGTGCTTGGAGTTTTGTCAGCTCATTCACTGTCCCCCCACCGCTGCCTTCTCCTCCTCCACCGCCACATTAGCTCTGCTCCTCCTGTTTTCCTCCCCGCTGGGAGCCGCTGCAAGCTGCTGTCTGTGTCATCTTCCAGCAGACTGCTGCAGAATGTGCCCAACAGGGAGGAAAGACCAGCTGTCAGCTGCTGTGACTGCATTCTCCCCGTGCCCCCTCTGTGCCCCCCCATACCCCC
>NW_017306311.1:72963-98409 GCF_000935625.1 Nanorana parkeri | reverse complement strand
CCGCTGTGCCTCCTGTGCCCCCTCTTCGGGTGAACTGCCTGCTGCTCTCCCATCCTGCTATCGGCTATTTTAAATTGCAGTAGCTAATAGCAGACTTGCTATTGCACCCACCCACTGCCTGCTGTCAATCTGCAGAGGAGCAGACCTGAAGGAGAACTTTCTCCTTCAGGTCCCTCCTCTGCTGATTGACATAAGGCAGCGGAAGGGTGTAATGGATGGTAAGGGAAATCCACATACTTAGGAGACAACAAACCTCACCACAAATATGGGAATCACCCACCTCCTAAATGTGGCTGTGTGGGGGGACACTATTTAGTTTGCTATGGCTAGTAGTCTATATTCTCCCAGATCCAAAATGAACTATTCATTATGGATGGCCTCATATATAGTAATTGCAGATCAACTGTCCACGGTTCCTGCTCCCCTCCACTGGAATCACTACATATGACTATCACTGTGATCACTATATATGAGGTCATCTATGAGCACATATATACAGTCTAATGAGAGCACCAAACAAATGTCCAATAGTCCAAAGTTTTGAATTAAATAATTGGTTTAAAGGAGAAAGACAGCCAACGTATTTCAGGGCCACAGACACTCCCACTTCATCATCCAATAAAGGAGGCTGTATGCTGCCTCCAATAACGAATTCAAGCATTAGCTTTGACTGAAATAGTTTCATATTATAGAGGACACTCAGGCATGTCTAGAGATGATTTATTTGATTTACAATTTGTCCCTGTAAATATTTTGTATTCTGTTTTAGCAAATATTGATGCTATTGTACTGTCTCACAGCTCTTCAAGATAACGTCAGTAAATATCTTATGTTCATGGCTTCTGCAGAAAAATATCCTATAAATGATTTTAAAATATTGACAATCGTGCTATGATTTACTGTACTTTGAGCTTACTTTACACTGTGAATCACAGTTTAATGTTTCCAAGTGACATATACTCAATAATAATCAAATGTATGACTACAATGTTATTTGTTGCTTTGGACTGATACAAAGTAGAAGTGAATATAAGGCAGATAGTATGTGTTAGAAATGCACCGATACCGATTTTTCGATATTGAGTATGAGTACCGATATTTTTTTTGGTATTCGCCGATACCGAATATTGATACTGGAAGTCCCTTTAATGAAGCTGGGCGGCGTGCAATGACTCGCCACCCAGCTTCCCGAAAAGCCGGTAAGCCGGGCGGCATGTAATGACTCACCACCCGGCTTTGATTAGCCGGCAAGTCGTTTCTGGCCAATCAGGAAGCCGGGCAACGAGTACTCGCCCAAATACTCTGAATTGGCACCGATATCAATACTAGTATCGGTATCGGTGCATCCCTAGAATGTGTCATATAATAGTACAATCTAGCATTAGTTATTACTAAGGTTTATGCTTGATACAAGGGGTGGAGCTTAAACAAATTGGCATTTAAACAATTGTTCAGATGTCCCTAGGCAGCAAGGTGAATTAAAACAGTCCTGCTGCCTTCTCTATTATTTTTTTCTAAGCAATCAGTCCTACCTTTTCACAGCATGGATTTGCTAGTATTGTGAAAGACCTGGGGTATTCATGGAAAGGCAGACAACCTACAGCACACATAGTGAAATTTAGGCATGACCACTCGCACGTAACCAGTATGGTTAAATACTGTGTGAACCTACTTGCTGAATGAATATCCCTCAGCCCTTGTAAACACCTAATATATTTTCATTAATGGCAAAAGCAAGAGTATCAGAGACACACGATGCCTTCAAGACATAGAATCATTGTATTCAAAAGTGAGTCTCTTCCATTGCATATGCTTTTCTGCACAGAGAACATACACTGCGAACTAAAAAAAATTCTGAGCCTTCCTTAAAGTGAAATTTAATTTCATTCAGGAGAGTAACAAGTGCTGAGACAATGAAAATAGTGGTCAGGAGTATGTAAGCATAGATTACAAAGTGTAGCAGTCAAGACTATATCATGTACAGGGACATCCCAAAACATTTACAGGGTTATTCACTAAACGGTGAAGAGTTTGGAGAAGACAGGAGAAGTGAACAATCTAGGACAACATAGCTGATTTTAGAGAATTTCCCCAATTCAGCTCACTTTCCCGTGTAGCTATGTTGTCCTAGATTGTACACTTCCCCTGCCTTCTCCAAACTCTTCATCCTTTTGTGAATAACCCTGTTAATGTGATACTGGCTTAATGTAGATTAATGTGTTAAAAAAGTGCCTAAAACGCAATCAATTGCCATGAGACTTTGCACAACTTCCCAAACCTATCCTGGAAGTTTCATGGATTTTGGTTTTCACCAAGGCAAAAGAGTGACATTAAGCTTGTTTTTTTGTGGCGCTTAATGTGGCTCAATGTACAAAAAGGAACTTAGATGTTAACCAATTTCCCCCAAACTTCACATAATACAAGACTCTATCTATGCAAACATATTCGGAAAATGTCAAGTCGCTTGGAAAACATACTAAACGTTATTCACATTTCAGTGTTTTTTACAATCCTAAAACATTTACAGGGTTATTCAGAAAAGGGTGAGGAGTTTGGAGAAGGCAGGAGAAATTAGCAATCTAGGACAACATAGCTGACCTGGAAAGTGAGCTGAATTGGAGAATTTTTCCAAATCAGCTATGTTGGCCTAGATCAGTGGTGGCGAACCTTGGCACTCCAGCTGTTTTGGAACTACAAGTCCCATGAGGCATTGCAAGGCTCTGACAGCCACAGACATAACTCCCCGAGGCAGATGCATGCTGGGATTTGTAGTTTTGGAACAGCTGGAGTGCCAAGGTTCGCCACCACTGGCCTAGATTGTTCACTTCTCCTACCTTCTCCAAACTCTTCACTCTTTTCTGAATAACCCTGATAATGTGAGCAGTACAATATAAAAAGTGCTTAATGTACCATCATTTGTCTAAATCAATTGCATTGGCACCTTGCACAACCTAAGTTTTCTACTTCCCTTCACTTCACTTAAACCTATCCTGGAAGTTTCTTTTGGTTTTCCACAAGGCAAATGGGTGACACTAAGCTTGTTTTCTGGGGAGCTTAATGTGGCTTAATGTACAAAAAGAACTTAGATGTTAACCAATTTCCCCCAAACTTCTATCTATTCAAATATATCCTGAAAAATTCACTGCTTTTAGTGAAACATAGCAAACGTTATTCAGTGTTCACTATGTTTTTAAATATGACATTGGGGACATGATTACATATCCCGCTTGCGATCTAGATTCTGTATTTGAAGCATGAAGGATTTTTTCTAAAGAATACCACTGTGTATTTTTAATCTTTATCAAGTTGTGTAATCACTGTGGCATTTATCTTAAACCACACTGACTCTGATTTGAAGAGTTCTGTATGTAGTGTATTCTGTACAGGACTGTGGAATATAGTGTCTCTAAATTTGATCAATTTAATTTGAGTGGCAAATCTGTCTATGCAAAGGCCAATCACAATTGATATATTTCATTAAACTTGCAACTGGTTATTTCCTTGATGTAAATCGAATTCTCAATTCCTAGACCCCAATTAACAGGAAAGATGAATAGCGCAAGTTGAAGCAGATTGCTTGAATTGGCACCATTAATTATTTCTTTTGCCCAAGCAAAGTTAGATCAATTGCCGGCATATTGGTGATTAATGGGTATACCGAAAAAAGGTTTCTATATAAGTGAGTTAGTAAGTTATTACTAAGCCAACACTGATTATAAATGCACTGCATAAATTGCACTGTGTGCTGAGATAAAGAGCCACAGGGTTAGGAGGAGTTAACCATTAACTTATGTCTCAGGATCAATATTTTATTGATGCAGTATGGAAAAGTAAACTGCAGTGCTAATACTTCGTCCCATACTTGCGGTGACTATATAACTTGTGTTATGGTTTATAGACTACAAACCCAGATTGTGCTATTAAAGGCAGATTATGGTTGGTTAGTGTTACATTATTATCACGTTAGCGGTTTGCAGCCTCATTAGTGTGGAGTAATGTTGTCGCTATCCATTCTCAATGTCACTATTGCTGCCTTAATAAGATCTGAAGTTGGTGATGTGACAAGTAATCAATTTATAATGCATATTAGGCCTTCCCAGCCTGACTTCCTAATGTCTGCAGCCTGAGCTGTGCCAGTGTGGAAGCTAATTAATAACCAGAGAAGTGACACTCTCAGCCATCAATAACCTGATTATCAATGACTCAATTCATCATGTTTAAAGAAATTGTATTTGCTGTTTGAAGGAAGCTGAATAAGAAGACGTGAGAGTCTGATACTGCCCAACAAAGTAAGATAGATGAACACAAAAGAAAGGATACAGTGTTTTGCTGCTATGTTTCCTGATGGGTAAGTTGATTTAATTATGTTAGCAAAGTAAGTGTGGTTTAAGTCATCTTTCTTAGACTGGTCCAGGGCCCCTGCAGTGTCTATGATATTCCAGTGTGGTGTTAGATATCAGTGGTTGAGTCAACTATTGCGATCTTAGGGCCACTATTGTAAGCAGGTTTCCTCCAAGAACTTTGGTTTAAGTCATCTTTCTTAGACTGGGCCAGGGCCTATGCAGTGTCTATGATATTCCAGTTTGGTTAGATATCAGTGGTTGAGTCCAGAGGCGGCTCTAGACTTTGCAAGGCCTTAGGTGAAACTTAAACTTGAGGCCCCACTCACAACTATAATGGAAAATGAATGGCTTAGTGGGGTTTTAGGAGGCTGTGGGTCTCAGGAGGCTGTGCTTTTTATTTATTTTTTACTTTTTAAATTTTTTGTATTTTTACTTGTTCTTTATTTAACTGTTTTAACCTTTTTTATTTTTTGTATTTTACATTTTAGTTTATGTAACTTTTTAAACTTTTTTTGTATTTTTAATACATATTTAGTTTATTTAACTTTATTTTTTTCTATTTGTAGTTTTAGTTTATTTCGCTTTTTTTTTACTTTTTAAATTGTGTTGTCTTTTTCATTTTAGTTTATTAAACTATTTTTTTTCCAACTTTAGATTTTTTATTGGTTCATATGCATATTTGACATTGCCGTGTACATTCATAATGAGCAAGCAGATACATTGGCACATAATACATCTATCAGACATCTCATAAACCATATCACCTGAAATCTCTTTTACATTCCAACTAGTCGTAGATCTACACTTGTACTGCAAGAGCGGGTGTAAGTATATGCATAATGAAGCTGTATTGTGTAGTCGCTAGACTTATAAAACCAAAAACTTATGGGGATAGAATAAACAAGAAACATAAAAAAATTATTTAACTTTATTTTTTGAAACCTTTTTTTTTTTACTTAATTGCTGGGAGCAATAGACAGCCTGCTATTGGATATTTCAAACTGCAATAGCCAATAACAGGCTGGCTATTGTACCCACCCACTGCCTGCTGTCAGTCAGCAGAGGAGGGACCTGAAGGAGAAAGTTTCGGATACAGCATAAAAATTTCCTTTGACGAAACTAATGAAAATGTTTTTGATTTTCATTAGTTTCGTCTGAAACTAATTTTTATGCCATGCATATGTCTAATTTTTACCCTATGTATATTTTTCCCTTCTTGTGGGCGTTCCATGTCTTCAGTCCATTTGTGTAGGCAATGGGTCCTTTTGCTTCTCTTCTGTCCTCACTCGTGGGTTGATTTGAATGCTGCAGAGAACCGGGTTCATGTAATAATCTGACCACCACTCTTTTGCATTCTGATGCAATCCCCTGGGACCAGGGCATCTTAAAGTGGAACTACATTCTCCCATCCTTTATAGCCAAGGAAGGTGCCATGTTAGCCTGTCTTTGAATTGCAGGTGCCATGGTGCTGCACATGTCATCAGCTATGACACCAGCCATTTGAGGGCTTGAAAGTTTGATTGAAAGCTGAAATAAGCACACTAGCAATCTTGACAGTTGAGATGCCTTGAAATTAACTATTTTGGGTGACCATTAAATTGGAGGGTTTAGTTCCACTTTAATGACATGCTTCCAGGAGATGGGTTCTTGACAACCTGGGCTCACAGGAAGTGGGATGAAGTGGATGAGAGTACACTGGACTGGAAACAAACCTTGAAAAAGGTTAGTATTTCAACAAAAGCTGCTTTTTTATTTTAAAAGTGCTGGACAGTAGTTCTTTATTTTACATTAAACAGCATTACCCTGCCGGCTAACATGTGTTTGTTGAAAATTTTAGGTATGAATGCTTTTTTATGGCTTTAAATTTTACATTTACATTTTACAAAAGTCACACACAATGCAATGCAGAAAATCCATATCACTTAACAACCCTTTATTCATCTTCCCAGTCTGCTAAAAGCTTTGCAATAGCTACATGGTGGAATGTGTCAGGCTGCTTATCATCTGAATATGTGGGTTTGTCTTCTCACTGGTTGTTTACTTCTTCCATCATCATGGTGCAATTTACGAGTCCTTCGGGATAAAAAAAAAATCTTGCAACAGAGGTATGTTTTGGTAACAGTTTTTTTTTTAATATAAATCATTTCAGGATTGTGGGTGTGGTGGATTAAAATTGTGCTGGATGGCATTGCACAATTATTACTTACCCTTCTGATAGTGTAGTCTTTTACATAATAGTAACATTTTCTGATTTTTCTATACAATATTTATATATTATAAACAGTCGGTTTTTCAGACACATGGAACATTTTGTACATTATAACAATTGCAGATGTTAAAAAACTCAGTATCTGTAAAAACACTATGAGGGTTATTTACAAAGCTAGCCAAAGGAACAGCCATAGCTTTGGCTGATCCATCGGCTAGCTACGGCCGCCGGGGCCCTTCGGTTCAATTGAACTGAAGGGCTGCTATACGGGCTATTCACTAAAGCCTGTACAGCTCCTGAAGTTGGCCGAGCGGCTCAGTTGAGCCAAAGGCATATGCTTCGGCTCCGCTGAAGGTGAAACCCGAAGCGTGCCGAGCCGTGATCTCATGGCTGGCTCCGGCCAGTTGCACTGACAGTTCAGTGTCCCCAGGTTACCAGGTAACCTGGGGACGCTGCACTGTCATTACAATGAGAGCTCAGTGGAGGAGGCCCTGATATAACGGCCGGCTCTGCTGAGCTCTCAAGAGTATTTTATTATACAAAGGTTAAAATATGTTTAAAAACATTATTGATATTTGCACATTACTTTATTTATTGCAGGTATTTATATAGCACCAACAATTTACGCAGCACTTTACATAGTTGCACATTCACATCAGTCCCTGCCCTCAAGGAGCTTACAATATAGGGTCCCCATCTCACATACAGGGCCAACTTAGACAGGAGCCAATTAACCTTCCAGCATGTCCTTGGAGTGTGGGAGGAAACCAGAGTACCTGGAGGAAACCCACACAAGCACAGGGAGAACATGCAAACTCCTTTGCAGATAGTGACCTGGCCGGGATTTGAACCAGGGACCCCCAGTGCTGCACCACTGTGCTGCCGACAAAAGAAAAACTAAAACAGAAACTTTTGATAACCTTCAGCTTTTGACATTTGTCTGCTTATCACCCTCTCCCCACCATCTATTGGGAGGTCCTCTCTGTCCCTGGGCATGCTTGGGCCCTTGCTCTGCAGGTCTGGCGGGTGCACATGGATTACTCTCTGGGCCCGATCTCTTCTATCGCCTGAGGAAGCGCTTGGAGCATGAAACACGTTGAGAGAGAATCACCATTCCTGCTATAAGAAGAGGCATCTGTATACAAGAACATGTTATATCAATTATGTTTGTCATGGCTATCTAGCCTCACATTATAACTCTGGAATGGTTATTTGGAGATCAATGTGTTTTTCTTTCTGTGTTTTGTAATGTGCACGCATCAATTATGTTTTCAA
Source organism: Nanorana parkeri (assembly GCF_000935625.1). Classification (NCBI taxonomy): domain Eukaryota; kingdom Metazoa; phylum Chordata; class Amphibia; order Anura; family Dicroglossidae; genus Nanorana; species Nanorana parkeri. The sequence goes on along the minus strand of NW_017306311.1, from coordinate 90,582 downwards.
ACATCTTTTAACCTTTGTATAATAATATACTCTTATTTTATCATGCGGTACTGTAATTTTTGTTTTTTGTCACTTGGTACCAAAAAAGCCCCACTTCTTATTTTTTGACTCGCTCCCACAATATGATATATTTTCTGAAGGCAGAGGACCCACAGAATAAAACCCTGGTAGTTGCAGTTTTTATTATGACGCACCATATTAGCACAACTGTTTATCAAATCTAAATATTTAGTAAAAATATGTTCACATTAATTTTAGTGTACACAAAAACAATAAAATTGTCTGTAAATTATAAAACATGAGACTAAGCCACGTAAACAAATGCCTAATGTCAAGACTTAAAATTGCATGTACCAGCGAAATAGCAAAGAACACTAGATCCCCACATTTTCCAAAGGGGACACGTTAAAATCCTTTACAACTCTTCATTTAGAGTTCACTATAAATAATGTCCCTAGAGTTGTTCTGTCATGCGTGGCAATACCTAATATGTGTCTCACAATTGTCATTTATGTACCCGGATGCTGAATACATCTGTGTGCAGTAATATTTTACAAATATTTTGCATATTTTAAACACTTTTTTCTTTTCTTTTACTTAGTTTTTTCTTGCTATGACAAGAGGGCTGAAAAGTCCCTATGCAATATCATATGCAGAGTGACAGGTGCTCTTTACAGAGCCATGGGGTCTCTAATAGCTCTAATGCTTCCACTGCTCTTCTCTCAACCAGACTGAGTGCAGATTGTATATGAGTGGTTGTTTTCCTGTCAGCTGGGATCTGACAGCTCTGAACCAGGAGAGTTTAGAGCTGAGCGGTTCCAGGTTCATTCCTCTTAGGGAAGATTTTAGAATCAGATATTTCACATCTCCCCTCTGATCACCATCCTGATAGTGCCAATGGACTTCCTGGACTCCTGGAGGGCACAGTTGAGCCCACGACACTTCGGGGGAGTCAGGGGGGAGCCGCACTATTTGTCACATATAGAAGTGATCAGGCTGCTGTAAATCACTTCTATATCAAAGCTTGAACCTGGTTGAGGAAAAAGTACATTTACATAAGTAAATACTGATGGCGGTGGCAGTAAAGGGGTTAAAAACAAAAGGGATTGTTGAAAACTATATACAGAGGATTGGCAATAAAACTACTTATGTCAAGGGCTACTTAAGATAAGTTAATCCACCTAAAGGGTCCTTGGGAAACATTGGGTTTTATAAGGGGTGTGCAGTTCAGTAAACTCTGGAACCTTTGGAATACTTGAGTTCAGGCTTCCCTTTTTTTCTCCCAAATGCCACTCAAAGCTGAAATTTGCTGCCCTAAGTTGAGTTATCCTTCATATGAAATAATTAATAATAATGCAGTTTCAGTATCAAAATATACCATTACATACCGATTTCAAGGTTTTTGGGGGAATCAAAGCTGACGCACTCAGAGAAAAAATAATTAATGTTTTTTTGAAACCAAAGTCGTTTGTTAAATTATTTTTTTCAAAGACTCATTATAAATTATTCTTTTTGATCTTCCACATCCATACGAGCAGAAATTAAAACCATTTAATCTTAGAAAGTTATTATTTGCTAATTTGCAGTGTTTGCAATCCAAGTCACCCATCTATAATGATTGCCACATTACAATTGCAAAAAAATAAAAAATAAAACCTTTAGTAATCACCAAGAATCAGTTTTCTACAGATCTGCTGATGGATTCTGGGTAATGTTTCTGTTTACCATCGAGAAAATAGCAACATTTAACTCTGCTTCAGAACATTAAACTTGCTCAAATAAAGCAAATGGATATTAAAAGGAGTTAGCCATCTGGGTTTATCTGCTTTCAATTTTGAACAAAAAAAATTCTCTTGAAGTAAAGTCAGCATTCCCGTGACACTGAGAGTGCAACACATTTTTTTGGAGCAGGTCAAAATCCCACCCAAACACACTGTATTTGTAATGAAAAGTTTTTAATATCTGCCTTTGAATGAAGTCAAGGGAGTCTGAAGGAGAGCAGTGACGTTTAATGATTATTTAATGCTATTGCATTTGAAACAGGATTATAGAAGTCTATTCCCACTTTAGGTTTGATGAATAGGCATGGTGACAGCCATTTAAGGCTAAACGGGAAAAAAAAACAGCCTGCCTAAGAAAAGAGCAGTTTAGATTACGTTTCTTGAAGCAATTCATGAGGTTGATCCAGTTTAACATGGACTGTAAGGGACAGAAGAGACGCTTTAAGCATCTAACGAAACTTACTTGCATTAGCACAATGGTTTCTTTCAGAATGTGCCCTGAATTTTTATCACCCCCCTTAGTCCAAGGAAACACATCAACATCTCACTGTGACAATCGTCTAGGTCAGGACCTCATCACTCTATTAAAGAGTGTGGTGACCCCATTGATTTAAGTATTTAGAAGCTCAGGTGAAGTTCAAAGTAATTTCTTTTTTTTCATACTATTACTCAGCCCATATGTGCCTCAGACCAACAACCATCTGCTGTCACTTCCTGTCTTGCATCTCTAGAATCTGTCAGCTAGTAAAGAGGACTTTTATTTGGAAAATATTGGATTCCCCTCCCCTCATGTGGATTTGGACATTGTCTTCATCAGTTTATATGGTGTCATCTGGTGGCTGAGGGTTCATTAACTTATTACTCTTCCTCATGTTTCCAAGAAGGAAACGTAGACTTTTTCTATAAATGTTTAAGCCAATTTTAAATGTGGTCATTCTCTCTAAGATAAACAAGCTGATTGTAAAAGGTGGTAAAAAGAGCAACACTGATGTGTAAAACTCAATAACCAATAGCAGCCATTGAGATGTAATCTTGCGGTGAGTGTACACCTACTTTTGTTCGTAGCAAAATCAAGTCAATGAATATACAAAATAAACTTGAAACAGTGTCGTTTACTGCCATACTATGAGGTGTGCATAGAGGGGGAGTACCACATCCCAATAATTTATATCAAAGAAAAAAAGAGAAGGTTTGGACTTTTAAGGTACTCCAAGGATTACACAAAGTGTCCTTTTTTTATAAAATGCAACAAGTTTTTATTTAAGCATATCTAAAAACACATAAGCATTTTTCTTTTTTTTAAAGGAAAAAAAATATCTAAAAAAGGATGTAGCCGCATCCTCCCACAATTATTTTAGCATTACAGTACTTTTCACTGTCTGCTGGGTATTAGGTTCCTTGTTGTGTTGTGGTCCAGTGGGAGGATGACAAATTTCTACTTGTTTCACAGAGATCCGCTTTTTCAGGAATAATAAGAAGTTTGTATATTAAAGAGCATTAGTTTAATTCCAATCCATGTAAACACATTTATTGATTAGTACAATTTGTCTAGTTCAATGAACTTACAGTAATCTTCAAAGTGGCAATGTCATTGCTATCCACCACTCAACCATGGGCGCGGACGGAGAGGGACCAGAGGAGAGCAGAAAACAAGGCACCCCCAAACCGAACACATGAGTCTGGAGAACAAAGAGCAATATGGGAAAGCAAAATAGTCTATTGGGTAGTCACACCTCAAAAAATATTCTTAATATCAAATAGGCCAAACCTATAGAAAACAGTACGTACTCTTTAGAAGCCAATATAGGTAATATGCCCATATGGGTACATATAAACCCCCCATTATATGACACCAACAGCTATAATTGATATTACCTGATATTATCCATTTAAATCATCACTGCATCTTCTGTGACCAGTAATTTGGGATTTCATGAAACGTGTAGAAATTTGTCATCCTCCTCATTACAACACAACAAGGAACCTGATACCCAGCAAACTGTAAACAGTCCTCTGGTCTTTTTTAGATAATTATTTTTCCTTTTTAAAATATGTGTTTTTAGATATGCTTAAATAAAAATGTGTTACACTTTATAACAAAGGACACTTTGTGTAATCGTTGGGGTACCTTAAAAGTCCGAACCTTCTCTTTTGTCTTTGATTGAAACAGCGTAGGTAGAGGTCACTTGCAAGTCAAATATACCTATGAAGAAATTAGATATAACTCTGAAGTTTCTATAATTGATGTCTAACAGAAGTGGAAAGCATGTTGTATTTGCCCATCAACATAAGCCCTAAATGTAGTCAACAAAAAATTACTTTGATTAATTCAATTATCCCTTTTTTTGACAGTAAAGTTGGCTGTTGTTGAGTAAATATCTCCATGAGCAGAACAGACAAAAGAAAATGTGCTCATCCTTTCCAAAGTCAATCCAGCACTAGAACCCACCATGATGGTTACCCAACATTGACAGTGGAGTATGCGAGTTCATTTGATCCTTTCCTCTCCAACAGAAAGGAATGGGCCCAGACTCAACAAAATAGCAAAGCACCTTCAACCTCCAGGCTTGCTCGTAATCACTTCCTACTATTTCAGAAATGACCAAGCGATTGCAAGTGATGTACCAAATCAGGAATTCTCTTGTAATTATCCAGCTAGGGCCACTTCTTTTAAAGTGGAAGTATAGTTCTCTGGGTGAGGGGACTTTAGACATAATATGCAAGCAGGCGCAACATGGTGATACATTAAAGCATGCCTACACACTAGTGTCCCCTCCTCCACTACTGATTGGTCTTAACTCATCTGGGTGTTTAAAATGTGCAGAGATTCCTTGACACCTTTCTCACACAGAAAGTGTTTTGCCTGAAGTCATTCAGGTTGCTGTGGATGCTGCATGTGTCACCTAAAGCAGGTCCAGTGAGTAGACACCAGCTGCAGTCCAACGGCTAGTGACAGGTTTCCAGCACTTGTCACTCATGCTGCATCTTGGACACTTCTGAGCCCAGTACCTATTACCTTGCTGTGACTAAGATATTGGTTTTCTCTTCTTAAAACGTTTAACAAAATGTCCACACTCCCTTTGCTTGTGTTTTTCTTGTGCCAGTAGTTTGTGGCAACTGATAGGACATCATCTGGATAAAGTAACCTGAAATCTAATTGGTGTCTATAAGTTACTGCCTTATGCTCAATGCTATACAATGATCAGCCATAACATTATAACCACTGACAAGTGAAGTAAATAACAATGGCACCTGGAAGTGGGTGGCATATATTAGGCAGCAATTGTAAATTTTGTCACTGAAGTTGATGTGTTGAAAACAGAAAAAATGGGCAAGTGTAAGGATTTCAGCAACTTTGACAAGGGCCAAATTGTGATGGCTAGACGACTGGGTCAGAGCAACTCTAAAACTGCAGTTCTTGTGGGATGTTCCCTGTCTGCAGTGGTCTGGACCACCAAACGTGGTCCAAGGAGGAAAAACTGGTGAACTAATGACAGAGTCATGGGCAGCCGAGGCTCATTGATGCATGTGAAGGGAGAAGGCTGGTCCGTGTAGTTCGATCCAATAGAAGAGCTACTGTAGCTAAAATTGCTGAAAAAGTTCAAGCTGGTTCTGATAGAAAGGTGTCTGAAAACACAGTGCATTGCAGTTGTTGCGTATGGGGCTGCGTAGCTGCAGATCACTCAGGGTGCCCATGCTGACCCCTATCCACTGCCGCAACCACCTACAATGGGCACATGAACATCAGGACCACCGAGCAATGGAAGAAGCTGGCTTGGTCTGATGAATCACATTTTCTTTTACATCTTGTGGATGGCGGGGTGCATGTGTATTGCTTACCTGGGGAAGAGATGGTACCAAGATGCAATATGTAAGTGAGAAGGCAAGCCAGCAGAGGCAGTGTGATGCTTTGGGCAATGTTAAGCTAGAAAACCTTGGGTCCTGCCATTCATGTGAATTTTACTTTGATACCTTCGATACCTAAACATTGCTGTAGACCAAGTACACCCATTCATGGAAACAATATTCCTTGATGGCAGTGGCCTTTTTCAGCAGGATTCCCTTCCACAATACAAAAATAGTTCAAGAATGCTTGAGGAACACAACAATGAGTTTGAATTGGGCTCCAAATTCTCTGGATCTCATTCCAATCGAGCAGCTGTGGGATGTGCTGGAAAAACAAGTCCGATCCATGGTGGCCCCACCTCACAACTTACAGGACTTAAAGGATCTGCTACTAACTGCTTGGTGCCAGATACCACAGCATATCTTCAGAGGTCTAGTGGAGTCCTTGCCTCAACGAGTCCGGGCTATTTTTGCAGCAAAAGGGGGACCTACTCAATATTAGGTGGGTCGTCATAATGTTATGGCTGATCAGTATAGCTCTTCAAACTGTGTTATCGAATAAGCCCATCAGCATCAGAGTAATCTTAGCACTTAACCCAATGTATATTCTTCAAAACTAATACAGTGGATGACAAGAAATAATCACATCTGTCTTTAGCACAGTGGGAGTCCCTCTGGATAGACCTCATATTCATTTATTTTATAATGCACCAGGAGCAAAACAACGCAATGCATGCCATTATATGATACACAGCACATCATTCTAAACTATTTTTACATGTGAAAAATGTAAATTACTTAACAGATAACAAACTTTGAGAACTGAGGAAATAAAGCTGTAGTATTAATCATCATGTCAATGGATGAACAAAGGTTTCTGCATGTTTCAATGTATTTCAAATCCATTTGAAGGGTAACTGTAAAGCCCAACTGAACTTCAGGGGTCTATTTATGAATGTTTTCACCCAACATTTACACATTTTTCTAACTGAATCCAGATAATTGTGAGTTGCTCAGAAACGTATTTTGTGGCACAGGGTAGCTACTGATAATTGTGAGTTATTCAGAAGAGTAAATTATGACACAGGGTGGCTACAGATAATTGTGAGTTCCTCAGAAGAGTAAAAGGTGGCACAGGGTGACTGATGATGAATGTGAGTTCCTCAGAAGAATAAATTGTGGTACAGACTGGTTACTGATAATTGTGAGTTCCTCAGAAGGGTAAATTGTTGCACAGGGAGGCTAGTGATAATTGTGAGTTCCTCAGAATAGTAAAATGTGGCACAAGGTGGCTACTGATAATTGTGAGTTCCTCAGAAGGGTAAATTGTTGCACAGGATGGCTACTGATAATTGTGAGTTGCTCAGAATGGTAACTTGCGGAACAGGGTGGCCACTAATAATTGTGATAGCCTAAAAACTGTGAATTGGTGCACATAATGGCTATGGATAATTATAATGAATCTTGACTTGAGGTGGCTACTGATAATTGTAGATTCCTTAGCAAATGAAATGATAGCACAGGGTAGTTAAAGATAACTGTGTGCTTCTCAGAATTATGACTTGGGGCACAGGATGGCTATGGATAATTATGTATTACTCAGAATTGTGGCACAAGGTAGCTGCCCATAACTGTAAGTTCCTCAAAATAGAAAATCATGGCACAAGGTGGCTAGTGGCCACATATAATTGTTAGCTACTCTAAATTCTGAAATATGGTACAGGTTGGTTATAAATATGTGTGAGTTCCTAAAGAATTCTGAATTGTGGTGCAGGGTGGCCTATGGATAATTGTGCATTCCTTAGAACTGTGATCCATGGCACAGGGTTCTATCCCCATCTTATATATAGAAAGTGATTCCACCACTCTGATCAGTAGTTACAAAAATTAGAATATAAAAGAATGCTTTAAAGGTCAGCTTCTGTCCCACAATTCCCCTCCTCCACCACACACAACTGTTATTCTTTTTTAGTATACATACCTTTTGTTCCATTGGTACTTGGTGGGTGGGTCCAGATTACTGCACCTTCTTTACCGCACTCTCATGTGAAGCCAGGGTGACTTGAGGACTTCTCCCCAGGGGATGGGCCCTTGAAAGTGTAGGTTCACAGGAAGTGGTTAAATGATGCTGGAAGAGACCTGGCACTGGACCACAGAGGAGGGCATGTGGGGCAGCACTGGATCATGAAGAGGGTAAGTAGTGCTTTGCAAATGTTTCTTTTTCTTTCAGGGGGGACCATCTAAACAAAAAGTCTAAAAGCTGGAGATGGGCTTTAAAGAGTGCTACTGATTGTCAGAAGCAATCATTACGTAAGGCTGGGCACACACCTTACAACCATCGCAAGACTTTTTGTAAGGGCAAGATGGTGGCTGCGCATGCACGCCCAAACCGGAAGTGCCCGAAACCGGAAGTGTGCGGAAACACGTGCAACAGATGTCGCACAGGAAGTGATGCAGCTAATTGGATCTAGCTCACCATATATAGAACGAGTCTGCCCTTGCTCCTTTGCTGATGGTCTTTCTCAGCTTGTTGTTCCTGTGCCTGCTCCTGCTTGCTTCCTTTGCTTCCTGTCACCCAGCTTGTTTTTGGACTTTGCTATTTTGGATTGCTGCCTACCCCTCACCTTGGCCTGTTTCTGGACTCTGCTTTTCCCTTTCGATTGTGTATCCTGCTGCCCGGCTGGCTCTGACTTCTGGCTCCCCTGACCTCGCTTCAGTCTCCCGTCTCTGCCTGGATACCATCCGCTCAGAGGACTTCTGGACTCATCCTGCACGGCACTCGTGCTCCTCGCTGTCTGCCTGCTCCCTGTCCCTACTTCCAGGGGTAGAGAGACGCGAGCGGCAAGAGAAGCCTCCTTGCCTTCCGGTCCCTTACCAGGTACGGGACACTTTTGTCTTGCGATGGTTGTAAGTTAATTAAAAAAACGTACGATCTGCCTATCTTGGACAGGCAGATCGTACTTGCGATGATCGCAAGCCCGCCCCACTGATGGGGGGGGCTTCCAATGACCACAATGCTGGCCCGTCCAGCTGTTATCTTACGAACATGCTACACACGTCTGGCTTTTATCTTAAGAACATGTTCGAAAACCCGCCGAGAATCGTACGATTTTCGGCGGGTTTTCGAACATGTTCGTAAGATAAAAGTCGTGCGACCGTACAGTAGTAGAGGTCGCACGGCTTCCACACACCTTACGATAATCGTACGATCGCGGGATTTCCCGAGATTATTGTACGATTATCGCAAGGTGTGTGGGGACCTTAACAAACAGACTTTCCAAGGTCTGCTCTCCGATTGTTCCTTCTTCCACTGAGAAAATTAACTATGCTTTCACTGCCCATGAGCTGCTAAGACCCACCAGTGCATGACACAATTGCCAACAGGCAGATGTCTTGCTTCCTGCCGCCCTTCCTGAGACACATGTAGAAGAAACCTTAGAGCTCCAATATATAACATATTCCTAGGGTAATACTTGTTTGCATGTTTGTTTATAAATAATTTTTTTTTGTCTTGCTAGAGACTGAGCCACATATTTATAAATAAAGCATACTTGACTTTCATTGAAACATTGATTTTGTCGCACAGTGCCTGTGAATCGTGCTCCCGCAGACTCGGGCCAGTAATTTTCAATTTGCATTTATGTATTTACTATTTGCCATTTCCCTGGAAGGAAATTTAATGAGTAAAAATTAATAGCTGATGCCTGAATTACTGAATTTAAATCCATTTGCTCCAGACTTTGCTTACAAGCAATTCATTCTCCTATGGCTGCACATTCATGCATTAGCAAAATGACCTTAATTGGACGCCTTTAACAAAGCTGAGGGAAATGGTGAGAATTATTTTTTTTTACTTGCGTCTTCAATTATTAGAACTTTGCCCATTTGTAATGCTTGCAACATCAGATTGACAAATCCAGTTATCATGCTCGAGTCTATTATGCTGTATGAAGAGTTTATTGAAACCAATGTCAGTGACCATGTATAATGCTGACAATCAAACACCACTAAGTGCAATTTTCTCTGTGCACTGTATAGAAACTGAATGTATCTCTGAGGCTCTCTATGTCTGGAATCTTAGATCTGATTCTATATTGTGGAATGTGATGCTTACTAACAAGATTAGTCAACAAGGATTAGTAACAGTATTTGGTTATTCTTTTTATTTTTTTGCCTGGGCACTCTCTGGCATTCACACGATCTCTTGCAGGTGTCTTTTGAATAGCAAGATAATCGAGGCCTTTAGAAAGTGCTATAACAATGTGTCTGTGGAAGATGTTTTTATGGGAATGATTGAGGCTGAATTAAAACTGGATGAGAAAAGTTAATTTCTCAAAATGAAAGGGTCTGTTTTGTAGGCTTGAAACATTACAGCTGAAATTGAATGGGAAGCACGGCATGCTACATATCATTATGGAAATAGAGGAACAAGGTGGGGAAATATAAACAACATATATAGTGAGATTCTGGCACTTTATAGATTGAAAGAGACCAATAATAGTAAGCACCACAAGTAAGGGTAAGCAGTACAGTTCTTGTTAGGGGGCAAGGAGGCCCCGAGCTCTGCAGATGGTCAGTAATGAAAAGGGTAAAATGTAATCCACTTTTAGGAGGTTTGCTGGATCTTGATAACTCTCTTGACAGAACCACCTCAAGGGCTCTGTCACATCTGTGTGCTTGCCTTCACTGTAATACATATTTTTATGGCAGGAAGATGCTGGGACAGTTCAAAGAAATCTATTGTCCATGTAGGCTGTTCACATCAGCAAGCTGTATTGCCATGTGGTATAAGACAGAATTTCCCTTCACTAGTTTTTCGTGAAAAGGACATTAAAGGAAGCCAAAGGAATGAATGGTACTGCATGAAAACATGTTGTAAGGTTCATACGGATTAAAGAATGCCAATCAGGAATGGTTACATGTAAGTGTCTAAAACTCTACCACAGTAATGTTGTTATAACAGTGCAGTTTTACCTCTCAGGGATAGTTGTGTGTGGTGTTACTTACTTGTATTTTCTCCCAGTCAGAGCATAAATGTCAGCCCAGTGTCAGGCTGTAAGTTCCCCATTGAGGCCGTCCTGTCTGCTGTCTCAGCTCTGGGCTAATACTCTGTCCTTGCTGCTGGATGAGGGTAAATCTGGTATTTATCAAAGCCTTTCCTTTTAGATTTCTTTCATGCAATCCTGACAAAGCCTTTGATAGATGACAGTATTTGATTGTCTGTTATCAGCGCAATAGGCTGGTCTTACAACATTACACTTCTGCACTGGCAGAGAGATTACTAATAAAGAATTAAAAATTTAGTAATTCCTAAAAGGTAAGGCTGCGCCATTTTAACAACTCAAGAACAGAGAAATATTATTACAGATGTCCATTGGTGACAGGTTCTCCTAAAGACATGGTGAAAGTCAGTCTTGAAAATTATTTTATTTTGCATAACATATGTAGAAAGAATGTGCATTAATACAATTAAAAAAAGAATATTGCAGTACTGCAAATCTTAGATGGAAGTCACCCCATGTGCATGGATGTGAATGGGCCCTAAAACCATTTTGGTTGGTGATGGAAGTTATTAGTAGAAAATGCTTGCTTTAGACAACTTTTACTGCTACATATTTCAAGAATTTTTACCAAGCTTCCTCTCATCCGGTTCACAGCGCAGGTAAGCTGTCACGGGTGTTTTGATGAAGCCGATAAATAATGATGCATGGAAATGAGCAGATTATTATACAGCTATGTGCAATGTGTAAGTTAGTAGACTATAAAGATAAGAAAGTAGCGCAGCCTTTTTATGTTTCATCTCACAATGCTCTCGCAGTTTGCAGTGCTGAGCTTGTCAATCACTGTAACAAACCAGCCACCAGGTTATTTTTAACCTGACCTATGCAAATGGAGAAACACGATTCACACAGATCTGTTACCGAGTCCCCTTATCCAGCCCCATGTGTATACTGATGATTCTTCACCAGCATAAGTAGAGAGGAGAATGCTTTTGAAAGTTAGATAAAGATATAGGAATTTTGTTACAAAACTGCCCGGCAACACTCTATGGAAAAAATACAGTAGGTATGTTTGAAGGTCTGTTTTTGCAGAAAAGATCCATAAGATCTTCTCCCAGTGTTCAGTAGTTCACCAGCAATGCTTTATGGCCCATGCAAGCCTATTTTTCTTATTTTGCCATCTTAGCAATGGCTTTTCTACTGCCACTCAACCTGTCGAACCTGCAGCTCAAAGTCTTCTCTTCACAGTTGAAGCTGAGACTTGCTATTTTCAATCAGTGTTACATATTTACATAGTTAGTCAGGTTGAAAAATGACACATGTCTATCGAGTTCAACCAAATTGTTAAGCTGTTGGCCTGTGAGCCGCCTGTCACACAAGCTGTTGACTCTCAGAAACTTGTCTTCTGATTCTGTTGTGGCTTTAGGTCTGCCAGACATCTTACTGTCAGAGTTTCCTCCAGTTTCCAAGTGCCTTTTAATGGTGTAGGAAACTTTACTCACTGACACCATGGCTTTCTTTGCAAGTTCTCTAAAGGTAAGACCTACACTTTTACGGGTTATAATTGTCTTTCTGTCTTCCTTTTAAATTACCTTTTTTCTCACCATTTTGGGAGCAAAATCCTACTTCCTGCAGTACAGTACTGTCCAAATATTGCTTAAGAGGGTGTAGTAACACAGCCTGTTCCAACACTACTTTTATACAGACAGAGGGCTTGTGAGTAATCCGCAAAAGTTGTGGACACCTGTAGGAATTGTTAGCATAAACGTTCAAGGCTTAATGAAATGAAATGTACATTATTTTTCAGTTTTGTTAACCCAGACTTCTTTTTGTCAACTCTGGCAGCTTACCGCTTACCTTTGCACCATTTCAGGTTATTCACTGGACTTGAACTGCTTACATTTCAATAAAAACTGGAAAAATGGGGGTGTTCTTAAACTTTTCAGCGGTAGTGTATATTTATGGTGTTGGGGGTAAAGTGTAAAGGTAACCCTTCTTTTGAGGTTTTGCTGGATCAATTCCTAATTGTAATGTAAACAGACCACCTCCTGACAAAATGTCACTGTTAGGGAGAATCAATGAGTTCTGCCCCTACTAGGTACAGTATGTATAAGCCTGTGGGAGACCCCCAGAGACCCCTCAGCTCTCAGTGCATTTAGCTTTTGTATCAATGATTGCTTCACTAGGCCATTCTCCATACGCCTTTTGCTCCTAATAAGGAGGGATGTATGATACCAATTTTGTGGTTACAGTGCAGCTGACACTTTCCTAAGTTGCATCTTACACAATGAGACCTGATAACAAGGTGTAAATTGTGATGGCAACCAAGATGAAATGCTAAATTTAGACAATTCATTGCTATACTCTGTGCCCTAATTCTGCCTCCTGCCTGCACTTTGGTCTACTGGTAAGCACCTTCCTCTCCATTGATCTCCACCATCCCCTTGCCCAGCAGTCATTGCTATCACAAGCCTATTTCAAGGTATTATATATCTTTATTTGTAAAAAAAATATATATTTATTCATATTGTTTTCTTTTAATACAATAGTTTTTGAAGTATGCATCTTAATAAGAATAAGATGTGTGTCCTAATGTTGCATTTTTAAAATAATAAAAATGTACAAAATAAATTCTACATTTTTTAATGTATACTCAGACAACTAGTACTGATAGCTTTAGCATAATGCATAGCTGAGTAAACTGTAAAAATATTGGGATTTATTTTTCTGTTCTTTCTTTTTGACCTTTTTAATCTTTAAAAAAAAAAGAAAACCTTGTCTTCCTTTTGGAACATGTACCTCACTGCTTGGCTCAGATGCATTAAAATACATTACCCATTTAATGCCAACATTGGTATTGATGTGGCCTCTAGGATTCTACAACGTCTGCCTTCAAGTTCTTGAAACAAATCCAATAAGCCCCTGAAGGTTTGATTACTGAAATCATGACTGTGATCAATTACACCAGATGGCCTTCCTTAATTTAAGTTAAGTAAAAGTTTATCAGAGTTATTTTATTGGAGACTGGGCATTGAGCAGGACCTTGAGGATATCCATCAGTATAACAGCCATACTTGCACATCATGCATTGACTGCATGCCTGTCTGATTTTTTTAAACGACTGGGAGAGGTATAAAAAGTAAACTGATACTGTTTATTGTAAAAGCACATTTTAATAAAGTAGCTGATTATTGAATCAGTCTATTAATGTATTTGAAGTATAGGGAATGTTGAGGGGGATTTATCAAGCAAGTTACCAACAATTACCTATTCAGTGAAAATTAGGGCCTCTGGTTCAGCAATGCATTTGTAACCCTGTCTTACAATTCTTGATAGCTTTGCAAAAAAAAAAATGCAGAAGACATGTCTCATGCGACTCATGGCAATTTTTCACCTGTCCCTGGCATCTACTATGTCTTGGATACTTCAACAGTGAGATCCCCCTGCCATAATTATCAACTGTGTTCCTGTCCACCAAGGTGTTATGGTAAGCTCAGAGTCCCTGCCGGGTTTTTACAGATCTTCTCAGGGAATACCAGCCAGGACTTCCAGAAGACCCGCTAGTACCTCTAATGCAGGGGTGCCCATTAGGTAGATCCTGATCTACCAGTAGCTCTCAAAGCTGATGCTGGTAGATCACGAAGGGTGTGAATGGAGGCCCCTTTATTCCATTTTGGTATATTTATTTAGCTGTGCACACATGATTACCTATTAGCATGAGTCTGCTGAGCCAAGCTCCCTGACACCTTTCTGGTGGATACTGGTGGTTGAAGTGCTATGTATTACATCAAAGAATATTAGTTTACCTAATATTAGTTTAGCTTGTTGCACTACACTGTTTGCAAAATACAGCAAGGTGGGCCAGGAAAGAGAGCGGGGAGAGACAGACAGGAGAGAGAGCAAGGAGAGACAGCCAGGAGAGAAAACGAGGAATGACAGCCAGGGGAGAGAGATCGAGGAAAGACAGCCAGGAGGATAAGCGAGGAGAGACAGCCAGGAGGATGAGCAAGGAGAGACAGCCAGGAGAGAGAGAGCGAGGGAGGTTTTTTTTTCGTTGGTAGATCCCATGTAGCTCATCATTTGAAAAGTAGATCTTAACACTAAAAATTGTGGGCACCCCTGGTACTCATAGGAGCTCTGCCATTACTTCTAATGGCTCTCACAGAATCCAGGCCAGTATGGCTAATGATAGTCACAAATTCTGGAACAGGACATCGAGAGTACCCTGAGGTGATGTTGGGCATGTCGCCTCTGATTCAGAGGGGGGTTAGTTAAGCACCAGCTCTGCACAGGGCTGGTGCTGTGTCTTCAAGACAGTTTCTAGAAATAGGATGTCTTGCTGCACTCCTTACCAAATTAACCCCAAACTGGGTGGGTGCTTGTAGTGACCACGGTAGGCACCGTGTGAATCACAAAAAAGGAAATAATGTCACCAGCACACCGTTTTTGTAAATCAATGATCCATTTTAATGGCACATTGCCATCCGATACAAGCGCTTTCAGGCTGATGAAGGGGACCCCCTGCGGCCCCGAAAGCGCTTGTATCGGATGTCAATGTGCCATTAAAATGTATCATTGATTTACAAAAACGGTGTGCTGGTGACATTATTTCCTTTTTCAAGACAGTTTCCCGCATGTACAAGAGCTTTAATACTACTAATGTTTCCTGGTTTCTGATCCAGACCATCTGACTATTCTCCACTTGCTATCTGCCCTGATCTTCTGCCTGGACCCAACTTATCTCTTGTCTCCTGCCTTATCTACTGACTGCTTGTTGCCGACCTTGGACTGCCCAACCACTCTCTGCTAGCCACCTGTCTCGACCCCTGTCTGGATCAGAATACATTTTCTTTTTATAGACTTGTCTCTGCAATACACCCCCTTTTTAATACAGGACAAGACCCTGCTAGCTTTGTTTACCGCAGCCTGGCACTGCAAGCTACCATTCAGTTTGTGGTCTACAACGACCCCCAAATCTTTTTCTATTTCTGACTTCCCTAGTTGCATACCCATGATGGTATAGCCCATTTGTTTATTTTTATTTCCAAAGTGCATTACTTTGCATTTATCGACATTAAACCTCATCTGCCATATATTAGCCTACTCCCCTATTTTATCCAGGTCCTACTGTAATGTTATATTGTCATAATCCGTTTCTAATACCCTCCCTATTTTTGTATCGTCTGCAAACACAGAAACATGGCTATTCACTCCCTCCCCGATATCATTAATAAATAGGTTGAACAGTATGGGACCCAGCACAGATCCTTGAGGCACACAGCTTATTACATTAGCCCAGTCTGAAAAGGTGCCATTAATAGATACTCTCTGGACACGTTCCCGTAGCCAGGTCTCTATCCACGAACACACCACTTCATCTATGCCCATAGCTCTCAGCTTGTGTATTAAGCGTTTGTGTGGTACCGTATCAAATGCCTTTGAGAAATCCAGATATACCACATCTACCGGCTTCCCTCCATCCATATCTCTACTTACCCCCTCATAAAAAGTTAGCAAGTTAGTCAGGCAGGAACGGTCCTTCCTGAACCCATGCTGATTGTCATTAACTATGCCATTATCCTTAACAAATGTTACCAAATAATCCTTAATGATGCCTTCTAGTAGTTTACAGACTACCAATGTTAGACTGGCCGGCCTATAGTTGTCAGGTTGGCATCTTGCCACTTTTTTGAATATTGGAACTACCGTAGCCCTCTGCCAATCACAAGGTACTCTACCAGTCACTAAGGATTCCTTAAAAATGAGGAATAATGGTCTTGTTATAACCTGGCTTAGTTCCTTAAGTACCTAGGGGTGCAGTTTATCTGGCCCCAATGCTTTATTTGCATTGAGCAGTTTAAGTCTTTGTTGTATCCCGGTTTCCGTCAACCACTGTGGTATATTTTGTGTTGAACTATGTGTTTTATCACGTACGTAAAATGAGTCCTCCCATTTTATTTCCCCCACTAGGTTGCGCAGTTTATCGAAGTTGGCCCTTCTGAAATGTAGGGTTCTTGTCCGCCAGCCCTCTTTCCTTTCCTGTATTCAATATTGAAAGTAATCACATTGTGATCACTATTACCCATAGTCTCCCCAATTACAATATCCTCAATTAACTCTGCATTATTAGTAATGATTAAATCTAGGATGGCATTTTTCCTAGTTGGAACCTCAACCATCTAGTCCATGAAATTATCTCGCAACATGTTCAGAAATCGGCCCGCCTTTGTCGATCCTGAGGTACCATTAGCCCAATTGATGTCCGGGTAATTGAAGTCGCCCATCACGACTACATTGCACACCCTCCCAGCTATTTCTATTTGGGAGTGTAGATTAGCTTCCCCCTCCTCCCCTATATTCGGAGGTTTGTAGCAAATACCCACAATAAGTTCACGGCTAGTGTCCGCCATATCAAGCTCCAGCCATAAGGTTTCCACGTCTTCTCCACTGTTTGACGTGATGTCATTCCTTATGTGCATATTTAGATATTTTTTAACGTAAATGCAAACCTCCCCTCCCCTTCTCTCACATCTGTCCCTCCTTAACAGGTTATACCCCTCTATATTAGTAGCCCAATCATGTGTGCCGTCTAGCCAGGTTTCCACTATACCCACTATATCGAAGTTCTCTTCGAGTAGCATAAGTTCAAGCTCATCTAATTTATTTGCTAGACTTCTAGCATTGGTGTACATACATTTAATTCCTGTCTTGTTATGGGACAAAAGTTTACATCCTTCTTGTTCCCTACTAGTTTTATTGTTAGGCCTTGACATAGGTTGTTCGTTTTTAATTTTATTCACTTCTGACAAAGTATTTGCTACATTGACTGTTTCTACTATTTTAACTTTGTTGACTATTTTAACTGTGTTGACTGGAGTGAGCCCACTATCTACTCCTCTGTTACTTCTTTCTGTATTGTTTTTATTTTTATCTATGATTAATTTATCTCCATTTGATTTAAGTAATTTTATTTTTATGCCCTCCCCCCCATT
>NW_017306311.1:0-71058 GCF_000935625.1 Nanorana parkeri | reverse complement strand
ACTGTTTCTACTATTTTAACTATGTTGACTATTTTAACTGTGTTGACTGGAGTGAGCCCACTATCTACTCCTCTGTTACTTCTTTCTGTATTATTTTTATTTTTGTCTATGATTAATTTATCTCCATTTGATTAAAGTCATTTTGTTTTTATGCCCTCCCCCCATTCTCTAGTTTAAAAGCTCCTCCAGTCTTTCTACCATTTTCCCCCCAGAAATGCTGCACACCGCCCATTAAGGTGCAGCCCGTCTCGGCTTTAGAGCCGGTAGCTGACTGCAAAGCCAGCCCAGTTCTCCAGGAAACCAAATCCCTCCTTCTGACACCAGCTCCAGAGCCACTTGTTAAACTCCCTCAACTCGTGCTGTCTGTCCGGAGTGGCTCGTGGCACCGGCAGTATCTCTGAGAAAACTACCGTGGAGGTCCTTTCCTTCATCCTTGCACCTAATTCTCTGAACTCCCTTTTTAGGACACTCCAATTTCCTCCTATTTTGTCATTGGTGCCGATGTGCACCATGACAACTGGGTCGTGCCCAACCCCATCTATTAATCTGTTAATTCGTTCCGCAACGTGTGGAACACAGGCCCCCTGTAGGCAGCACACTGTTCGGCGCTCACGGTTCCGACGACAAATTACCCTGTCAGTCCGCCTGATGATGGAATCTCCCAACACCAGGATCTGCCTCTCATGACCCTCTATCCTGCTCCCATTCTTACCGGAGCAGTCACTCCCCCTGTGGATAGAGGATGCGTCCTGCTCCAGCAGTGTCCCCCCTGAACTGGTATCCCCCAAATCATGCAACTTGGCATATTTATTGGGGTGAATTAGATCAGGGCTGACCTCTCTCGCACTCTTCCCTCTCCCTCGCCTTCTAACAGTAACCCAGCTCCCCACCTCGGGATCCTGCTCCTCCGACCCCCCTCCTCATCCAGACCCCCCTCCACGACAGCCTGGTGCGTTATGTCCAGACTCCTTTCCATGACTGTTATGCTCCTTACTGTTGCCAGTTTTTTTGTTTAGATCCAGAATCTGGGCTTCTAAACAAACAACTCGCTCACATCTAGCGCAAATGTGTTCTATTAACCTGCTAAAAGTGTTATTCTGCACTAAAACTTTTATCTTTTCTCTTAATAATCTTGTTTACTGTTTCAAAAAGCCAGCATAAAGGAAACGTAATAGTGAAAATAAACTTATTCTGTGTTTAATTCTGAATGATCCACATAACTGGGGGTGTGGCAGAGGTGTATCAATTGCCTAAATACACAGGGGAAATTTATTAAAATAGGAGCAGGCAGAATCTGAAGCAGTTACCCATGGCAACCAATCATCTTGTCTTTTCAGTTTGTTCAGTTAAGCTTTGAAAATGAAAGAAACTGATTGGTTACCTTGGACAACTGCTTAAAATTATGTATGCTCCAGTTTTAATACATTTCCATCATTGTGCTGGAAGGTGCCCCTCTTTCTCATCTCAAAAAGTTGGAAGGTTTGGCCACAGTAGGTGTGCAGATCTAGGAACTTAAAGTGGACCTTTACCTCTTTTCACTAAAAATCACATCGGCATTTAGCTCTGCGTGCTGATATTAAATCATCTTACATTTACTAGTTAAACAAACATATTTTTCTTTTACTTACAATTATTTTTTTCCACTTACGGGTCCTCTTGGGCATTAGCGATGTAATGTGCACAAGGGATGCATCCTGGGAAGGTTACATCAGCAGTGCATTGCTGGGAAATCTCATGAGATCTCAAGGAAAGGCATTTTCCTCCCCTGAGATGAGGTGCATGTCCTAGTCACATGTGCCAGAGTTCCAGGAAGTAAAAGGGGGATTTATTAATCTGCCCTTAGTAAAAAAAATAGTAAAGAATGGGGAGGAAAAGCAAAATAAGGAATGCAAAGAATACAAAGCCTGCAATTATATAGATGTATCTGTTTGTAGATTGGCATTACTAAACACATCTAAAGGTGCCTTTATTGTCAAGATATGGGTAAAGTTCCTCTTTGAGTACAAATATCACACTAGCAGAGTCTTCCAGAGATATATTAAAACCAAAAAGGTCAGGTGATATAACTATCCAGCAACTTCCAAAAAGTGAAATATTAGTTTTGGGTAAACCAACCTTTGTTCTTTCAATCAGACATCTTTTATGTAATGAATTATGTAAGCAACCAATAATATCAGGCCATCCTGTGTGTTCTAAATATATACTCATAGTAGGGCTGCAACAACTAATCGATTATAATCGATTATTGAAAAAGTTGTCAACTTTTTCAATAATCGATTAATCGGCTTCTGATTGGTTGGCCCTGTTCACGGCTCCACACACGCTGCGCGTCACACCTCCTCCCCACCTCACGCTCGCCGCTGCCAGACCTTCCCGCATCCACGTTCCGCACCTCCTCCGCGCCTCACACTCACCGCCTGCCCAAATCAACGATCGGCACAGGGACGCGGGGAGAAGAAGTAAGGAGGAGCAGGTGAGGACAGATGACAGCCGCCGATAGACAGGCCTGATCTCAGAAGCAAGTTGCTGGAAGACTGCTCAGGTAAGCCTGCATTAGCATGCTGTCACTCAGTTATCACTGGGATCTCTCCAGAAGCTCATGTTATAAGATGCCTTCTTGGCAAAGTGCCTTGTTTATTTATTCTGATACTGTGCATTTGAAATACAGATTTACGTCAATTTGCAAGATTAATTCATTCTGACATCCCTTGTATTTTGCAGCATTGTGGAAAACCCATCTCTCTCTCTCTCTCTCTCTCTCTCTCTCTCTCTTGGCTGATTCTTCTCTGCAAGGTTGTCAGTTCAGGAATCATTTGTTTGCCACTAGACAGCAGCTGGTAAATTTATGCCAGCTCAGCTCTTTCAAGAATGCAGACTCCAGAGACTATTATAATCTTGTCACCCTGTTGAGGTTATAATGGCTTTGCTACTGTGTCTTCCTAAACTCAGCATGCATGAGAAGTCATTACCAGCAACTGAAAGCAATTGCTTCATTATATGAGTTGCAGCAAATACTAGAACAGCAACTGTGATGAAAATCCACTGCATTCACTGCTGTTATTCTACCAATTCAATATTCAGGACAGTCAGTTAACTATGTTTGTCACCAAACACCCATTCAGCCAGCTCTTCGATGCTCCACTCAGAATGAACTAGTAAAGCTAGGAGGAGGTGAATGCAAACATTAAATCAAACCTCTATTCCTCCATAGGTCAATAGACTCTTGGTAATCGAAGTCAATGATTTCTCTTTGCCTTACCAAGGTTTGACATACATCTGTGCAGAAACAAAACTTTCATTCAGAGAAAACCTCCTTCCCTTTTCCAAGAACTGAGCAATATTGATATTTAACTGTAAGGTTCTTTTCTGGGTGTATACCGCACATTTACTGGCATATTGCATGCCAGTTCTGCTTTTGATACATCTTTTGGCCTATAGAATCTTCCCAGAATACCTGGACTGCCCATTTACTCTCAAGGGTCACATTTGTTGGGATGTTATATCTTGCTGTTTCATATATTTTTCATAAAGGGAATATGAGAGCATGATGATTAATTGCAACTGGGCTTATTTATTAAGCACAAAGTACAAAGTGTACTAACCCACAAAAGCCCATCAGCAATCATATTTCATGTATAACCTTACATAAGGTGAAATCTAATGGTGCTCTATGGATTACTGTACTTTTCACACAAGCCATAGTCTTTCTTCTTTATAATTTCCAGACAACAGGTAACAGCAAAAGCTATCCAGCAAATACTAGAGCTGTGCTGGAGTCATAAAGTTCATCTAGCTTATCTTTGTATTAATGTGTTTCCCAGAAACCTTGCTTTAGCCTGTACCTGTTTTGGTGTTTTATGCCATGCTAATAACTTAACATGGGCTGGCATATTTGACATTAACAGCTGTCCAATCACTGTAAATGTGTTCCCAGTAGGCTAGGTTAGATTGTTAATATCTTGAGCAAACTTCAGGAAGTAGCCTGAGTCTGAGATCTTGGGCGTGAGCTTACGTTCCCTGGGACTGATCCTTGACGACCTAACTCCTATACACAGTATTGAGTATACTGAAAAAACCTCCAATGGCCTGATTGTTGCAGTCTACCTCGTACAGAAAAAAACCCCCAAAAACCTCTTTATTGTAGACATTTGGGTACTCCATTCCTTTCCCCACGTTCTGAAATTAAGCTTTCAAAAAACATCCAAAGACTAGAGTTTTAAGTATATGGGCAAGTGAATCTGCCTGAGGACGAGGTTGTCTCAATTTTGAGTCACACTTATAGCAATCAAGACCCCCACATTGTGGAAACAATACCAGAAATGTATCAGTGAAGTCTACTTTCTCCCACTTAAGTGGTGGCTCAGTCTCTAGTTTACAAAGGTGCAAAAAATATTAGTAGCCAGGAAGAAAGACATTTCCTAAACCAGTAACAATAGGGCTACAACTTAATCAGGGTTGCCTGTAATTCACTGCAGTGCATCACAAAAAGAGGTTCAGAGATCACTAGTTCAGTAGCAGAAAGGATGGAGGTAGACTGGTATACTGCAGCAAAGTTGGGTAGGTTGCCCTTGTTTCCTACATGCATCTCAATGTTTAAAAAGACTCTGTCATAGGGAACAAAAGCCAAAACTGCTGCTGGTAAAGAGTATAGACACTAAGAGGTACCTGCACATATGTTCAATAATCAGCTGAAAGCTGGGCTGTTATGACAGGCAGAGCTTCTAAACTACCTGATAATACTGAAGCTTGCCTACTTCTTCCTGCCCCCTTCACATTCCTATTGGCCAGTGAGGCTACCCATCATATTGATTGGGCACATGAAAATGAGGGTGGAAGGCCTAGTGGCAAGCTAGCCATTGGAGTTTTGCCTGTGAGAATAACCCAGCAATCACCTTGCTGCTGCATGCATGTGCAGGTACCTCTAGATTGATTGATTGATTACAGGTATTTATATAGCGCCATCAATTTGCATTTTGCTTTACATACTATTCATTCACATCAGTCCCTGCCATCATTCACCTTACAATCTAAGGTACCTATCACAAATGCACACATACTATGGCCAATTTAAAGATGAACCAGTTAACTTACCAGCATGTCTCTAAAGTGAGATGAGAGAACTGCCATATATGTTTTTAATTTTTACACATTTTTTAAAATACAGGTAAAACATTTTAAAACAAAGACACAGGATCAGGCATTTCAGAAGTTGCAGCTGCGAGTGGGGGCACCAAGGTGGTCATTGGCACTTGATCAGCAGAAAGTTCCACTCTCTTCTACAATAAATTTACGGCTAGGATAGTGTTTGGAACACTTGGCCTGGAGTTTCAGCTTCCAGGTCTCAGAGGATAATTCTGTGGCAAGTATAGATATAGAGCTAACAGGACAGTCAGATGCACACGATGAATGCTAGGATGGAAATTAGAGCCACTCAGCAGGTAGTCTATGTCCCTTGAGTCAGTTTAAATGCACAGTTGTCATGCTTGACTGAAGTGTGCCTTTAGCGTAACATCCAGGACAAAAGTAGTTGTTTGGGCTATTCTGATACCAAGCATTTTTCTGAAATGACTTGTCAGCAAAGTTCTACTATGTATTTTTGCAGCTAGACAAAAATGCCGTAAAATAGACAATTTTTAAAGTCACCAGGTCTTCGGAGAATAGTTCTTTCACTCCATATATATCTCTGAAGACAGTTCATCAATGCAAGATCATCACCAGACAGAGAATAGCTTTCCCCATCTAGACATTAATCATTTTCACTGGACACAGGCAGAAAGACAATAGCATAATGGTACTTTCAGCAATATATGATGCCACTGAAACGTCCAATTATCAGAGCCTGAACAAGCCTCAGGAGAGAAGGTCTCAAAGACACAGCAAAGCAGAAAGCACTCATTGACAGGTAGCATTACCATTTATTGTGCAGAATTCATAGATTACGCAGTTACTTATTTAAAAAAAAAGTAAGAGAAGATCTCTGGGCTAACAAAGCAAAATATTGTTTTAGTAATAAATGAGCAGCTGTTAAAGTCAATAACTCTAACCAGTTAACAATTTTGCCTACTATACCAATACACATTTCAGCACATTACTAACTTAGTGGAAATGGGCTTTTGAGATTAGTTAAAGTAGATCTAAACCCAATCACTAAAATGTCATATAAGCTTTAACATGTCAATTTTAAAAGATGTTTTAGTCTTTTTAAATCTTAATTTTTGAATACAATGTATGTAAACCTCAGGTAAATTTTTCAGTAGTAATAGTTATACATTAGGTTGAAAGGTTGAAAAAAGGTTGAGTTTGCCTTTGTGTGTGCAAATGTCGGTCGGTATGAACGTCCATACTCTCTATTTTGTGAACTGAAAAACTCATCCAGTTGTTTCTTTAAACTTATCTACGCTCTCAGTTGATACCACTAACTGTGGGAGAGAATTCCACATTGTTACTGTTCTGACAATAAATAAACTGTTTATTTCCGATACCGCAGTCCCTATTGGTAGATTTGTATAATGTGATCCTATACTATCCTAAGTGCCCCTTCTTCAAGGAGAACAAGTTACATTTCTGTAGTCATTCTTCATAACTTAGCTTATACTCCCCCTTTTTAATCTTGTTGACCTTCTCTCAACTTTCTCCAGTTCAAGGACATCTTTCTTGAGGACTGGTGACCAAAACTGAACTGCATACTCAAGATAAGGTTGAACCAGTCTTTAGTATAGAATTACAGTTTTACAAATCTGTTTTAAAGTTTCTTACCTAGAGATCCTTCCAATAACAGCACTTCCTGTTGCAGGCGGACAGTGCTAGGTCCCTCGCTCGCAATTAGCAGCTTGTCTTGCATGCTACTTAAGTTGGCTCTTGGGCTGCCTATAGGGTTTACTCATGCCTCCTGCAGACCTGATAGGCAGCCCAACAGCTAACTAAAGGTTTGTGCATGGCAAGCTAACAACACAGCTGCTAATTGCAGGGCAGGATGTCCAGGTAAGAAACTTTGCAACAGGTTCACAATAAATTATACGTTTAACGAAATTGCATAAAATGAGGCACAATGCCAAACATTCTGAAAAAATTGATTTTGGGTTTACATATACGTTAAACTAATAGCTGGTGAAGACAGGAAGTGACTGAAAGATGCTGAATGATAGGAAGCACTGAGGTGTAAAAAGGTTGAAAATATCAATGTTAACTACCTCCCGGCCAGCCGCAGTGTATACACGGCCTGCCGGGAGCTTCTTGGATGTAACTGGGCGTGTATACACGTCCTGTTACATCCACCCGCTCGGGCGCGTCCTTTTCCCCCTTTCACTAAAAATTACATCAGCATGCAGCTCTGCATGTTGGTTTAAAATGATCTTACCTTCATTTGTTAAACAAACTTGTTTTTCATTTACTTACAAATAGAGTTTATTTACTTCCTGGTCCAGTTCTGGCACAAATGATGTAATGTGCCCAAGCGTTGCACCCTGAGAGGATTACATCAGCAGAGCATTCCTGGGAAATCTCATGAGATCTCAGGGAAAGGCATTTTCCTCCCCTGGGATGATGTGCATGGTCACATGTCCTAGTCACATTTCTAGTCACATGTGCCAGATTTTCAGGACATAA
Organism: Nanorana parkeri; assembly: GCF_000935625.1. Lineage (NCBI taxonomy): Eukaryota > Metazoa > Chordata > Amphibia > Anura > Dicroglossidae > Nanorana > Nanorana parkeri. The sequence goes on along the minus strand of NW_017306311.1, from coordinate 63,453 downwards.
AGGGAGAGCTAGTACCCTGCCCTTAGTTAACATGGCCACTGTGAGAAGACTGGGAAAGAAAATAGAAATAAGGTATGCAAAGAATACAAAGCTTGTAATTATCTATAAGTATGTGTTTGTAGATTGTCATTACTAAACATTTCTAAAGTTGTGTTTGTTGTTAAACACAACAACAGAGGGTGGTTTCCGCGGCTTACAAGATGGCCGCTTAACTCCGGAGCTCCTGACCACCCGCAACCCAAAATCAGCTTCTACAGCACCTGAAGAGACGCCATGGGGAAGATTGGACCGCAATACCCCCCGGGGAAGACGCCCCGTCGCAGGGAAGTAATTTGAAACAAAAAAAAAAACACAACAACAGAGAAGCGTGATTCATCACTCCAGAGAACACATCTCCACTTCTCTAGAGTCCAGTGGTGGCATGCTTTACACCACTGCATCCGACGCTTTGCATTGCACTTGGTGATGTAAGGCTTGGATGCAGCTTCGTGGCTGAGTTGCTGTTTTTCCGTTGCTTCCACTTTGTTATAATACCACTAACAGTTGACCGTGGAATATTTCGTAGCAAGGAATATTGTTTTATTGCTATAGTAAAGAATAACATTTAAAAAAATTATAGTCATTTGGTAAGCCAGCATGTAAGCGCTATTTATCAGAAGTATTGTGTGCTGGAAGTGAGCACACAACTGTTGTGTGCAGCCCCTGGACAGGGGAGGAAAAGGCCTGGCTGCTTTTGGCAGAGTCAGTCACTTGCAGCCATTACTCGCACCATATTTCCAGTTTGATTAACTGGTTAGTCAGCCTTAGGCAAGGCCCCTCTACTCTCTATTAATGACCTATTAATAATACCTCAGCAGATGTCGACTTGTCACTGCTTATTTTATAGAGATAGCAGTGAAATAACAGATTGATTAACAGCAATTAATATGCTATGTCCTATTTTATTGAACGTGCATTAGCTACATGTAAATGGGCCTATAAACCTGTAAATTGAACAAACATCAAACATGTTTTAAACACAAATAAAAATTCTTATTTACCTATAAAATTAAAGGGATTGTTGAACATCATCCCTCCAGCTCAAAATCAAGTGCAAACAAATCATTGTATATGTTCATAATGTGTGTTTGTGTGTATATAAACAATGAGAGAAATTCTATTAGTTATGATATTAAGGGACACTCATAGTCGCAATACTTTGGACTGGGGCAGCTTATTCTATTTCATAAATGTATTTGTGCCTGGATATTATAGGGTCAATTAAAGTTCTGCTCCAGCCAGGGTTCCCCTTTGAACTAAGCCATAAAATAAAAAATCTAAACGCCCCAAATTCTCACCTAAATCAGAAATCTCATGACACTCCGAGTCCCAAGTCTTCTAACTTTCAGACTACAAAATGGGACGGTCAGTCTTCAAGTACTCAGGTCACTGGTGATGAGGACGCTTCCTCATCAGCTGTCCAGTGGCTGGGTCCGCTCAAGCTCCAGAAGACTGCATGGCTGTTAACACCATGATCAGACTACAAAATGGGACGGTTAGTCTTCAAGTACTCAGGTCACTGGTGATGAAGACGCTTCCTCATCAGCTGTCCAGTGGCTGGGTCCGCTCAGGCTCCAAAAGACTGCATGGCTGTTAACACCATGATCAGGTGAACATTTGGTGGCAAGGAGAGATTACAACACTTGATCACCAGTCTTCACTCCAGGAGAGATGCCAGAGAAAGGCAAATTATTCCGGATTCAAGCTAAAAAGGGGTTAACTGGTAGAAGGGAGAGTTGGGAGCTTAGCAAAGGATGGGTTTTAGGAAAGGGATAATAATCGAAACACATGGGGGCCAGTGTATAAATCTTCCACCCAGCATAAAGCTGGTCAAATGCTGCTCGTTTGGCATTAGGCAGTAGTGCAGCTACTACCTAGTGGTGGTAATTCCCCCAGCAGCATTCACCCAGCTTTATGCTGGGCAGAAAATTAGTACATCAGCTCCATGTGGGGCTGTGTATATTGGTGTGTATGTTATTTATTTTAATATAACTATAGCACAAAACTCATGCAAATCCCCTGAGGGTTAATTAAGAAAAAAGCATATAAGCATAAGATTCTGCGTAAAACTTTATACTCAAAACACATATCTGTGCCTCTCGAAAAACATATTGATTGCACTAGACACGCTTCAGTAAACTGTGTTGCTTTTCATTTACTTTATTTAGGAGTACCAGTAAAGAAAAAAATAATTGATTGCAAGGTTATCCTAGGTATTACTAGACATTTAATGTCAGATTGGTCTCCCAGGTATTTGTGCAAGATAATGCCAAGCCTAATTAAGGCAACTCCTGTCTTAGCCAATCTTTAATTATGTTAGCCTGTCTCTCCATGTCATGTATGACTGCAGGAGAGCGCACAAGATTTCAAATTAACTTTATAGCCAGAGTAGCAGAATTGGAATGTGAGACTGCCATATACTCATCAAATAAAAATAAAAAAAAGAAAGTAGACTCGTAATTTATTCAGTTTTGCTTTGTGTGCATTTTTATGGAGAGACCTACATTAATTAAAATTACTCTCTCGGAAAAGAATATTGTTCTTCGTTCCGGCTCAAACTAAAGACGAATTGACATGGAATATAGGTACATTCAACAAGAAAACGGTATAAATGAGAAACTTTATTACTCAGCTCCCAGAATCCCCAGAGACATCAGAGTTTCACAGTAGAGCTTCTGCCACCACAAAGAGACCAAAAAGCTATAACAATATAATTTTATTAGGATGTGTAAATGATATAATTCGTCTTTGCAATTTATTGTGTTATGAAATTATTTCGTTAAAAAACAGAACAGCCATTAGTTGGGAACAAGAAGAATTAATTTATGAGATCATTAAAGAGGGATGTATGGTCATTACACAGTTTTAAAGATATTCATGTGACTGTGATCCACTCAATAAATATAATATTGTTTGCACATGTTTGTGCTACAGAAAGTTGTCACAGAATTAGGAAGTGCAAGGAAATTCTTCACACAGCAATCTGATTCACAGTGTAACATGCCTGTTAGCATTATTTTGCCTTTTCTGAACTTCTATTCCCTTTCTTATTGCTGTATTCATTTCTCTAGTTGTTTGGCAACATATTCTACTATGGCGCCTGTTACACCTGAACCTACATCCACAATATTAAGCAAACAGGAATTTTTATTAGGATATATCAGTTCAGGACCAGCATACATGACACTCTTCCTTCCTTCTATCCCTTCTTCTAATTGTGAACCAGTTACATATTTCTAAATTCTGGACATGTCTATCTCTCTCCTCCATCGGGTACAGCATGTACCTGCTCAGTGAGCAGCGAATTTCTCTGTAAGTTGTTAATGCTCCTCAATGTTCTTCTCAAACTTCCAGATGATCAATCTGCTTATATCCTGCACAGTGAAATACAACCTTCAAATGGCTGTACTGTCATTGCCCAAGATTTACACCAGACAGCACTATCAAACATAGAACACATAATGATTAACTTTATGCAATGTTTTCAGTAAGGCAAATGGCAAAGATCAACTAAATGAGTTTGTAAAGTTATTGTGCTGTTTTACGTATATACTCTCCATAGAAGGCTACAATTTGAATGAGCTGGTGGCCCTTGGGATTACTGAAAAGAGCAGAACAAAGACTAACCTTGCTTTAACAATGCATTGCGTTAAACTCTGACCCTGTGTTAAACAGCGATCATTTTCAGTCACACAAACACAACACAAAATTGTTCCACTTAGCAAATTTAATTGCAAACACACAAATTTGTATCTCGCCATGAGCAAAATGTCAAATGTGTTTTTTTTCTAAAATAATGTTTCATTCTTAATATACATATTACTGCTTCTTATTCTATCTTAAATACTATTTTACTAAAGGTTCTTAAAATACATTTTAAAAAAAGCATAAAAAAATGTTAATGGAGAACATTTCTAAGTGGTTCCCCAGTGGTTTAAGAAACACCAAATCCCTAAGCATAAGCAGTACATACTCTAACTTCCAAAAGATTTGTAATGTAACGCATTAAAGCAATAGAATCCAAGAACTCTGTTTTGTCATTTACATGCTAATACTCTGACATCTTCATAGATTATTAGTGACCATTACCACACGTGTTATGCCCTGTTACTCCAGTGAACTCTACAAAGTATCTCCCATCTCACCATCAGCCTACAGAGCAGACACTTAGGACTTGTCAAGGACAACCCTTGTGGGGGTTGACTTGACCTAGCACCTCTAAGGTAGTTTCTATGGTTTTTTTTGTAGAATGATAGCAGGACTTGCAGTCTTGGCTGCTAATGCAGGTCTGTGCAATGAATAAGGGCCTCCAGCTCCAAGAACCACGTAGAGCATGCAACCCAAAAGTGCCAGGACTAGTACACCTAATACATCCCAACATTGACCTGGCACATTTTGTCCATGCCAGGGTAGGACAAATCTCTAGTGCTGCAACAGTTTACCTTGTGGGCAACACTTCAGCTCGGCTACTAGTTTTATATTTAAAAATCTACACAGCACCAGCATTAACAATTCTAATATACAGACAATTACCTTAGCAAAGCCGAAAAATTATTTTATGACATTTATAAACTAAAGGTGATGCTTTTTAACTGTTGTAAAACATAGAATTAATCAATAGTCTAATGGGCCATTAATTAACAGTATATTCCATTATATACATCCATAAATTAATGCATAATATATACTCAAATGTATAAATATTAATTATAATAAATACATGCCCCATAAACCCAAAAACAAATGAATCAGGATTTCACTTTTGCCATAAATACGTGCAGGGCTATTTACAAAAGGGTGAAGTGTTTGGAGAAGACAGGGGAAGTGAACAATCTAGGACAACATAGCTGATTTGGAAAAATTCTCCAATTCAGCTCACTTTCCAGTTCAGCTATGTTGTCCTAGATTGTTCACTTCTCCTGCCTTCTCCAAACTCTTCACCCTTTTGTAAATAACCCTGTCAATTATTCAATTTTGTTCCTTTAGTATCAAAATTTCTCAAATAGGAACCTCCTGCACTTATCCCACCCACTATTTGTAAACTATGCACAAAATCTATGCACAATATATAAAATCAAACTAAAAAAAATAATAACTCATTAAGCAAATAAAATTGTGATGCAGCTCTAATTAATATGTGCTTTACACAACTCTTTCATAATAAAGGTGATACAAATAAACAATTCAAGAGGGCCTTTTTAATTTCTGTTCTGCACACTATTGCCCCTGGTTACTTGAGTGAGCAAGATGGAAGTAGGACCACAAGGTGTCCTGGGAACTAGAGAGTAGCTCTAATAGCTATGGTGCATCAGGTCTGCTCTCCTGCCTACTGGATTATACACAAGACTGGCTGCAAAGATTATACACAAGACTGGCTCTAACAGTTTCTGAAAGTTGAAAATACTGCAACAGTCCCTGAGATGAACACATTCTTGTTGCTTTATGAACCCATGATTGCTAATATATTAGTAGAGGTCCACAACAGAAGGTGAGTCCGTACCAATTGAATTGGGAGTCACTGGCATACAAAGTCACTTGCTCCTTTGTCAAACATCCCATTTTGAGTGGACACGTGTATGTATTTAAAGTGTAAAGAGCACTTGGTGAACTGCTGGGGCATTTATTGCAGTTTTTTGGAAACACATCCATGATACACATGATTGTGTGGGGAATGGAGTATAATTTTGTTATAGTTTTTATGCGTATATCAGCACATTTTGTTTATTTGAATTACTTGTGGTGGTGTATTGCGGTTGTGTATAGCACATATTGGTGCAGCATCACCTGTCCCTTGAAGATCACATTGGAAAGACATACAGGGATTTTATGTCATTAAAGGACTGGTGTCTTTCATTTCTTCCTAAAATGTTCGGCACAACATGGACGCTACGCTCAAACCATCATTCTCAATTTTCATCTTGCACTTACTTTGGGCAAACAAACAAAAAATAAGAAAGCAGTTAGAAGAGTTCCCAGTAGTGCTTGAGAGGATTCGGCATATGTGCTAATTAGTCATTCCTTCTGAAAATATAAATTTATGTACGCGTGACACAGCCTGAATTAATAATGAAAACTTCCCATGGCTCTGTCACCAAAAAAAAAATCAGAACAGTTTGGGTTGATTGTTCATCACCAGAGGATTCAACACTATTTAACACAAAAGTTGCTCATAAGGGTAATTTTGTTCTTGATCTTTTATTAAACTCAGGATAAAAATCATTCAATGTATCAGAAGTGCTGAAGGAAATTCTTTATTTTCAAAATGTAAAGGTCATGTTTCAAACTGGATGCTATTTACTTTTTTCTGTTTTAATTATAAAAATGTTTACATTATTTTTAAAAGATATCAATTGTAAGCTCTACCTACTGGTTAGTGTATAAGCTAAGTGGGTCTTGTTTATGCATTTGCAAGGAGAAACAAAGGGGTTGATTTACTATAGGCAAATAAGCTGTTCAATTTGCAAGGGAATTTTCAATTTGCAGGGAAAGTTTCCCTCAGCTTGGTGTACTTGATGAAATTTCACTTTGAAAAGAATACCCAATCATGTGCAAGGAAAAAAATAAATTGTATTTTGCTTGCACATGATTGGTTGATAGAAATCAGCTCATTCGCTAAACTAGGGAAACCTCACCTACAAAGCAAAAATTCCCTTACAGAGTGAATAGCCTATTTGCCTTTAGTAAATCATTCCAAAAAACTCAAGACTGGTGATCAGGTCTCACATCACTTCATTTTCTACAGAGTCATCTACCTATACTCCCACCAGTTTTCTAGAATACTAGTGCCTTTTAATCCTAACTCTGCAACCACCTAATTTCATAGCTGTATTTTAAAAATAATAATTACCAATCCAATTTAAAGTGAATTTATAATGGCTTACGCTTTAACATGGTTTAAAAAAAAAAAAGGAGGAACTTTAGCCATATCTTCAAAAATAACAACAAAGGCACCTTTAGAAATGTTTAGTAATGGCAATCTACAAACACATACTTATAGATAATTGCCTTTTTTTATTCTTTAAAAAAGAAACAAACACAAGAGTGCCACAACCTAGCACAATAAATCAAGGTATGGTGTGAAATAACTAAATTGAGATGGAGACACAGTCACATGATGCTGAAGTAGATAAACACTCTAATGGTTGATCAATGAGGATGACTGCCGTAGGATATGTGAACCACTTCCGGTGTACTGTCAAAAGGACAACTTTTGTGATATCACTTGAGAGAGGGCCCATAGATCTTTGTGAGGGTCTGTAAGATCGAGCAGTAGTTGTGACCTGTGATGAGATGTTTGGTAGAGGAGTCGTCTAGGCAGGATGAAGGCTAACAGCTGGATGAGTCGGTCACTGGACGTGTGCACTGAAATTGCCAGTCAGAGGAGAGAGAAGACATTAAACATTGGCAGAGCGGCAGATGTGGAGATGCTGGCCGGTAGTGGAGAAATAAACACTGTGTGCAGGTAGTGTCCTGTCCCCCAAAGAGGGTCTACAGCAAGAGCTGGTCCCGATGGGTAGATACATGGAGCAGCAGGGTCTAAAGTCAACACTGAGGTAGGAGAGGAACACATAGACACTGGATCATGAATGGTGTGGACTAATGGTAAAACAAGGCAGCAGTGCTGGGCACTGGTCTTCCGGCCAAGATGTGGTGTGACAGCTCTGACGTCGGGGCAGAATAGGCACTGGGAGGCAGAGAGGAACTGAAACCAGGGGGAGTGGAGCCGACATCTGAACAGGCCGAACTGGGAGGTACAGGGAAGCAGCTGTAAATGGGAGACCGCCGTGTGGGTTCTGTTATTGGCAGCAGTCCTGGACAGTATTGTAGCAGTAGTACGGGTGGAGAGAGCAGTGATGGGAGAGAAACAAGGCACAATTGATGGGAAGCGAAAGTGAACATATTTGGCAGCATGTTTCGAGGTTGATACCTCTTTTTCAAGCCTATGCATTAAAAAAGGAACCAGGGCAGTGAATTGGCGGGAGCTTTGTAGTTTTGAATTTGACAGGTGGGAGGAGCCTGTGACAGGACTGATCTGGGTGCATATTAGAGGCTCTGTGTTACTGGCATGTGGTAGCAGCCAGATGGGGAAGCACTATTGAGGAAGATACTTTGTAAAAACATATTAAAAAAATATCAAACATTTTGTATGTTGCAAATTATTGTAAAAAAAGGTTTTAATGCCCAATAATTATGAAAAAGAGAGAGTTTCAACTTTTATTATGAACTAAAGAGGGTGGGATGAAAAAATTATAATAATAAAATAAAATACAATCAAATAATATAAAAAAAAGGGGGGTTAAAGAACTTAAAAATCTCAGTGACCTATTATTGGTCTATATAAATAAGCTCCTATATATAAGTGTGTCACATAAAAATGGACCTAGGTTAAAAACAAATGGAAGAGCCCTAGGGAATTAGGGAGAGAGAGGTAATCAAATGATGGTTTGTATCTCTAGCTCTTCATTTAAGCCTGTGGGGGGTTAAAGTGTTAGGTTTATATATCCAGTAGGTTTTGCGCTTACAAAGACGCTGGAAATGCTCAGGCGGAGATAGATGTTCTGGGATATGCTCAATGGCAAAGACGCAAAGGTCTTGAATTCTTTTCTTGTGCTTAAGGGTGTAATGCAAAGGGGCACTATGGTCAAAGTTTCCATCTTCAATCTATCTTCTGTATTTCCCAATAATGGACGTATGGTGCAACCTACATATAGCATGCCGCAGGGATAACTCAGACCATAAATCACATGGTCATGCGAGCGAGTAACAAATTGTTTTATCTTGTAGGTGTTGTTGAGATGATTTTTGAACTCAGATTGCCTGTGTTGGATAAATAGGCAGGTAAGCAATCTAGGTTTTTTGCATTGATAGATGCCTACCCTGTTGTCAGATAGGAAGTGTGTGTGGCGAGTAGTGGTTACTTGAGTGAGTTTACTGCAGGCCAGTATATTCATATTTTTTTTGGCCTTTGGTCATTCAATAGTATGTGCCAATTTTTCCAGATAGCTTGCTGTATGGCATTATGGCTTTGGTTATATGTGGTAATGAATCTCATGTCACTCTGTTGTGTTAGGGGCCTGGTATTGTGAGGATCATGAAGGCTCAAAATAAAAGAAATAGGCTTCTTGAATTAATTGGACAGGGTATTGTTTTTCTTTAAATTTGTACAAAAGATTGCTGCTTAGTGATGAATAGTCAGCAGTCTCTGTACAATTTATTCTCAGCCTACAAAATTGGCTTTTAGGGATATTGCGTTTCCTAGGGTGGTGGCAACTGTGAAAATGCAGATAGGAATTACCACCCGTAGGTTTCACATGATTTTTGGGGATTATCATATTCCCTATATCGGACACAAAGTCCGAGATAGTGTCTGGATTTCCATCCCAGATGATCATGATGTCATTGGTATATCGCCCAAGAATACGAGATTTTAAGCAAAGGGATTATTGTTTCAGATGTTTAATTCCTCCCAGTAGCCCATGATTCCTCCCAGTAGTGAGATTCGCATAACTGGGAGCATAATTGGCACCCATGGCTGTGCCATGAATTTGTAGGTAAAATTTGTCCAAAATGGAAAAGTAGTTATGTTCCAAAGTGAATTAGTTGCATTCTACAATGAAACAGGCTTGTTTGCAATTGATTGTGGGGGTTGGCGATAGGTGGAATTGCAGGGCATTGAGTCCCACTGCATGGGGAATGAAACAGTGAGCAGACATCTAGAGATATCCAATAGTATGATGGGTGGTCCCATTGTTATTGGGAAAGTGTCTGGATGAGGTGGCAAGAATCTTTTCTGAGCCACGCACCAGCAGCCAAGCCACATACCCCGGAACATCTGAAAGCTCTGCACATCCCCATTGTTTTCTTTTTTATTCTCTGTATTTTTCTTTTCCTCCCCCTTCTTCTCACAGTGGCCATTTTTACTAAGAGCAGGTTGCTAGAGCTCCCTTTACTTCCTGGAACTCTGGCACATGTGACTAGGACATTTGACCATGCACATCATCTCAGGGGAGGAAAATGCCTTTCCCTGAGATCTCCTGAGATTACAGATGAGATTTCTCAGTAAATGTTCTGCTGATGTAACCTTCCCAGGATACAATTACATTTGTGCCCAAGTGGACCAAGAAGTAGAAAGTGTCTGGATGAGGTGGCAAGAATCTTTTCTGAGCCACCCACCAGCAGCCAAGCCACATACCCCAGTACATCTGAAAGCTCTGCACATCCCCCTTGTTTTCTTTTTTATTCTTTGTATTTTTCTTTTCCTCCCCATTCTTCTCACAGTGGCCATTTTTACTAAGAGCAGGTTGCTAGATCTCCATTTACTTCCTGGAACTCTGGCACATGTGACTAGGACATTTGACCACGCACATCATCTCAGGGGAGGAAAATGCCTCTCCCTGAGATCTCATGAGATTACAGATGAGATTTCCCAGCAATTTTCTGCTGATTTAACCTTCCCAGGATGCAATTACATTTGTGCCAAAGTGGACCAGGAAGTAGAAAGTGTCTGGATGATGTGGCAAGAATCTTTTCTGAGAATTTTCTGAAAATGTTTAACTAATAGGTGTGAGATGATTTCATATCAGCACAAAGAGCTGCATGCTGATGTGTTTTTTAGTCAAAAGATAGCAGAGCAGAAGCTATTTCCTTTCAGACTCTCTCTATCTGAATAAGCTTCTGACAGATTTATTTTAATAGATAGTCAGGGATGAATAGAAAGGGAGAGGAGTCACTAGTCTGACTTATTCACTTGTTTTATGAATCCCAGTTTGAACTACTGAGCTTTGTATCAACAGAGGAGCTAAGGAGATTTTGGAAACAATTTTATGGGGTGCTGAGAAAAAATTCAAATATATTATTTTTTTCCTTTTTTTAGTCCTGAATAATATAAATAATTAAAGATGTTATATTCAAAATGATTATTCCCTTCTAATATGTGTGGAGAGAATGAGGCTTTTTTTAAAGCCTAAATCAGAAACATCTAGTGAGAAAATATGAAGGGGAGTAGTGAGTTGTAGGTATGTCCTGTACTAAAAGACATGGCGTTAAAGGGGTGTATCTTGTCAAAGAGAACTATGCCTTATCCACTGTTTTGTTAAAAGCAATGAAACATACATTTCAACTATTAAACCGGTTGCTAAACAAGAACAGATATGTAAAGCCAACCTGTCATGGTAGAAATACAGAGGCTGCAACTGAAGACCTAGTTGTGAAAATGTGAAGTGCTTGGCCTCCATGCTGGCGCTTTGGCGCCAATACTGTTTTTGCATGATACCGCAGTGGTTATCTCTCTTGTCTAGCTCTGCATGACATTTGTAGGATTTCCCTGTATCTGCATCTGTCACAATCTAAAAACTTAGTGGTGGATTAGCGTAAAGTGATTTTAAAGTCAAAATGTTTTTAAGCTATTACAAATGCTGATTAAATCATTTACAATGGATACTGTTCCTTGGTGTTTAAAAGTGTTAGTTTCCTGGTCCCCTGAGCACTGGCCCTGATATTGTGTTTTAGGACAACTCTTTTCCCTTGCAGGGTTCTATGGAGCCACCCATGTGTGCACTAGTAAGGTGTGTGTCTCCACAAACACACAGGCACAGGAAGACAAGCCACTTCCCTCCCCCCTACTATCCTCCCTTCTCACTTCTCCAAGCTAGTAGAAGGATAGTTGCTGGAGATTGTTCATTCCCTTGTGATCTTGTACTAGACAGGATGTTCAGGGAAGCTGAGCTGAGAGAACTGGAGGCAGCTGTTTGGAAATATGATGACTGTAAGTGTTTAGGCAAAGAAGAAATACATGAAGAAATACTTTGCTGAACAATTTACATTTGGATAGTCTGAGATTACTAAAAAAAAGAGGATTTCATACTACTTTAGTCTAAAAAAATACGTTTACTAGTTTGTTTATTCCTAGAATATGGGCATTAGATTGCAAGCTCCTTTGTGGGACTGGTTCTATGTTTTCTGCAAAGTGCTATAGAAAAAAATATTAGTGCTATATAACTAAAATAAATTATCATATGAACCATATGAATAAATAAAACCTTCTGATATGCAGCGAGGGGTTTCTGGCAAAAAATGGGAGATACAAATATGTGGAATTTACAGCAGTATATCACAGAAATAACAGTTCAGAGGTTAGTAGTGTTAACATACCTAGCTCTTCAAATTCACTCCACCTGAAATGTGAAATGAGCCTTCTCTTTTAACCAAAGACTGGATAAAGGAAACAGGGGAACAGTCCTACCGTATACTGTAACTGTCCAGAAACAAATAAATAAATAAAATTTAAAGACTGAGCAAAGAACATAAATTAGGTTGTCTTACTCCTGGCAGCAAAGTGACATTGAGAACACTAGAGGATATCAGTGATGTTTTGGGAACTTTACGCAGGAAAGACAAATCCGGTGATCTCTGAGGTGCAATTATTCAGTATGATGTCGCTGTCACAGTGTTCTTTGTAGTACCACCTTGGGATGCGAGGGTTCATCCATTAAATATGGATCTCTCATCCTCAAAATAAGGATTTTCAAAAACTCAAAGCAAACATGACACAGATATTTCTTAGTACACAAAAGTAACATTTGCTGCATTTAAAATCTATGACTGGAGAGTTTTATTAATAGCTAATAAAAGTTATAAAAGTTCCATTTACTGCATTCTGAAAAAAAAAGGTTAGTGACTGCTAAAACTGAGCTGTGTAAAATCCAGCAAACTCAGACGGTGCACAGATGCAGGGAAGGTGAATGAAGGGCAAATATGTCTATTTGTGCATTGTAATAGGGAAGGTCTGAAATTATCCCAGGACCTGGAGCTACAGCAGGGGCTCAAACCTTTCCCAGTATTATAAACAGAGGTGAGCACTTTTATGTTAGTTACACTTAGTTTGAGGATATGTACAGGTGTATGTGGTATGAGAATTGTGCGTACAATAAATACCTGGTAAAGGGAATGTAAAGTAAAAGTTAAAAAACGGCTACCCTTAACTGTTTTAATGAAACAATGTCAGTTGTTTCCTGAACTTAGTTGGTCAAGCAAAGATTTATGCACACAGTTAGAGAAGTGGATCAATATCCCCTCCATCCCCTCCAATACATCTCCAATGGCGGTGAAGGGATAACCAGTATCTCTGGCTATTACCGCCTTTGTTTCTATTTTGAATTCATAAGTGTAATGTGATTCTGGCAGCCAGATGGTATTGATGGGCCTATAGGATCCCTCCTGTGCTTCATTGTGAGGGAACATGTGGAATTTAAATTACAAAGAGATAGACTGAAAGAAAACAGCTATTGCTATGCTCTATCTCTTATACGAAAAAGCCTAATGCTTGGTGACATTATTTAATGGGTGCACCCTGCATGAAATGTTTATTTATAAAATAAAGTTTTGATATAGTTGAACAAAAAAAAGCAAAATACTAGGATTAAAAATATGAAATTCAATTGACCTATTATAGTTAAAGCTTTACTCCAGGCAAAAAGACAGATTCACAGTATAAATACATATATTGGAGCTGTTTCTCTTCAGGAAGATTGGAGTGTAGGGTTGCTCTGATCACGTGTATGTCATCCTGGATAATCCGGGATGCAGCTTTACTGTACACTATACAATATACTTATTCTGGACCTAATACACCAGTATTGGTGCTTTCCTTCATAGCCCTTTAGTCTTCCTGAGATAAAACCCAACTTTGGCTCCTGTTCACTGGAGAGCCACCTGAAAGAAAGACTCTACACAAGATGTTCAGGTTTTTATTGCTGTCTGTGTTGCTAATGGGGAAGTTCTCCCTCTCTATTTGATTTGGTGACCATTGTTAGCAGGACAGAAAGTTATACCAATAGATGGGAAATCTTTTAGTGGGGACACCTGTTTCACTGACAATGAAGGGATTTTCCTTGAGAGATTTCCTCTCAATTCCTGTTGCAGTTCTGCAACAGGAAGTAAAAGAAAATCTCCCCAGTGGGACATGCCCAGTAATAAAATGCGTGACAGGGGTTTTAACACTTCTCTACTCTATCCAACATCCAAATGTTTTGGCTAGAGATACACTTTAAATTATTCCGTGGAAATATGTTATATTTCTTTTCAAAGGGACTCTGCTAGGATATAAATATGGGTGTCCCAATGCTGAAGGTATATGCTCTAGGGCTGATCCTCATTCTTGCTGCACTACTTAGCCAGTCATTGACCGAGAACCATCTTATGCACGTTAGTTTTGCTGGAACACCTGATATGCACGTTCATGTTCCAGATCCAAATGATCAACTAGTGAAGGAAGGAAAAAAATGACAATTCCAGAACCTGAACCAATAAAAACCAGCCTGCAATGGCCAATCTTATATTGTTGTCCTGGCAGGTTCCTTTTAATGTCCTTCTTGTTGTTTCTACTGAATAATAAGCATTTCTCGTAAAAAGGTTGTCGGGTGCGAGCTGCATGGTTATACCTGCAAATGCATGTCCAGAAATAATACACCTAAATTGATGATAAATTTGCAGCTGGCATGATATGCACTATTAGAAGAAAGTCTCATTGTTCCTTTCTAATATAAGGCAAAGATGATGTGTTTTTTTTTCTTGACGCATTTGGAAAGATAATCATGGTAAATAACAGGGGGGAGGGAATTTTAAGAGCTTTTAGAATGTTTTAGGTACACACAGTATAATAAACTAATCACTCAAGTGTCATAATGTGAATTATAACTTGCAAAGAGTAAACTCCATTAATATGTAACCAGGATAGCATAAAGCATTGTAGTCAGAAATAGGCAGTTCAGTTAAAAGCTTAGAGTGGATATTACATTCTGAAAGAAGGATCTTGAAATTGCATGTCTAAAAATATAAATAAATGATCAGGTCACATGGCTCTGTGAATTATAACGGAATGTTGTGCAGCTGGAAAAAGTTGAGAAGTCTCACTTTGGAATCTAAAGCAGAACTCTAGACAAATAGCAGCACATTTAAAATATACAGTATTTATGTGAGATGTGTTGCCTGTCAAAGAATTGGTCATTCTCTAATTTTCCAATTCACATATGTCTGTTACAGCCAGACATATGACAACCATGCTTCTTGCTTCATTTCACCTAATTATGTCCTGTTCATCTACCCTGTTCATCTGACAGTGAACAATGAGGTAGGTAGAGCTGGCACCAGACACAGCCCAAAGGGGAAGCACTATAACTGTAATGGGTGGGCACATTTATCATGGAAGAAATGTTAAATACTACATTAAAAATTTAAAGGATGGGCACATTATTCACTCTGAGGATGCACTGCCTACTATTATCCCCCCATGACACTGGCTGTGGGCATAGGGATTGCAGGGGACTGGATTCCTATGCTGGGAAGGGGGCGCAAGCCATTCCCTGAAGGCACTCTCTTACCTGTGTGGATTACAAATAAATAATAAATAAAGAGAACAAACACCAGCTCTATTCATTTCATTATTCTATTGAATAATTCCACTGTTAATAAACCGAATTCCACTGTTATTAAACTGTTGCCTCTACTGTCAAACCTCTCAAACCCATATATCTCTGCAGGGCTTATTGCTATTTTTAATAAAGCCCATTTATTGCCATTGGTGTGTCTGTAAAATGTTGGTCCTTGTCTACAGCAAGTCCAGTTGCATTGATTTAATTCTTACAGATATAATGTTGGTCCAGATACAGGGTAGGTCATCACTGGGGCTGGGAGAACCTTGTCTTATTATATATTAGGGATGCACCGGTATACCAAGTGCCGATACCAAGTATTTGGGCAAGTACTCCTACTCGCCCAAATGCTCCGATACCTTCCTCGGAATCGTATCGGTGCATCCCTATTATATATACACTGCAGCAATGGTTTTTTGAATTGTGAAGCCTATGCTGTGTACTATTTGTGCATTTTTTTTCAAGATGATCATCTCTGAAGCTTTTTAGGACTTTTTCCTTTAGCTTAACTAATTACACCTTCTGTAGCAAAAAGTGCAGCAAAAAAAAAGGATTCCATGTTCATCAATCTAATAATGAAAGCATTGTCCATTCTAAATAGGTTAATCTAAATAGATTTAGCACCAAAAATGTCTTGAAACATTGTGCTTTTATGACAATACTGAAGAAAATAAATACATCTCCAATGGCGGTGAAGGGATAACCAGTATCTCTGGCTATTACCGCCTTTGTTTCTATTTTGAATTCATAAGTGTAATGTGATTCTGGCAGCCAGATGGTATTGATGGGCCTATAGGATCCCTCCTGTGCTTCATTGTGATATTTATAATCTTTTAATCTTGCCACAGGTGGCTTTATTGTTTTGAGTGAATGCATTGGTCTCCAACATGTACATTGTTCTCAAATGGTTTAGCCCCTCTCTAGTTATTAAGAGACAATTAACCTATGTTATTTAATGAAAATGTACTTTCATTCACAAACTGAAGTAACTTTATCAATGAATAACCAAGAAAAAATTACCTTCAATGTAGACTGCCCAATTACTGCAGCATTATAAAAATAGGATTATTCACAACAAACCTTTATCCAAGAAGGTATATACACTCATTGTAAACAAGAGAATGGAACATATTTAAGTAATTGTTTTTTTTTACAGGTACAGGCAGTGCTTGGGGGGTGGGGAGTACTGGAAATCCACACTGAAGATCAAGTAAACCCAACAGAAAAAGGTTTTCCCTTCTGCTTCTGACCATCTAGGTCCCCGTATCAAGGACCATATCTAAACTTCCTCTGTCAAAATAATATACGAAAGGTCATGTTTAATAAACACTTGTAACATTTTTCTTATCTGCCATATCTTTACTGGAAAAACACACACAATCAAGGTCTTTAAAGGAAAAAGTATGTAAAAATTAAATTGAATAATTATTAGCGTTTGCTTCAATAACAGTAACCTCAACAATGTGCATTTTGTATCTGAGGATCACACTTGCATGGCAGTCTGGAAACCTTTTGGCTCATACCATTATATAAAACTTTCTCTGTGCACTGTATAGAAACTGAATATATCTCCGAGGCTCTCTATGTCTGGAATCTTAGATCTGATTCTATATTGTGGAATGTGATGTAAGCCACACTTTAGAAGCCAGAAATTTCTAGGGGCCCCCAAAAATTTCTGTCAACTGTAATCATGAACCAGCCAACCTACAGAACTGTACAGGGAAGGCTGCTTGAGGTATGGGAACTGTCACGGACGGGCCCTACTCCAAGCGACCTCGTATTGCAGTGGTAAGAGGGTTGAAAAATCACTATTTGTCTTCACTAAACTGAGTAATAATGATAAAAGGTCCCACTTACACACCACCCACTCCATCTAATCTACAGATTGCTGCCACCAAACCAAACCTGGTTAAACACTCAATTCCAAATTTAGGATATAATACCCAGAATAACTTACAAAGACCTTAAAATTAAATTTAGCCGAACGTGTATAAGGTACCGAATTATTAAAAGAACCTCCTCAGGAACATATATGGTTCTTATACCACACAAAGGCAGGAACGTAATAAATGAATGATTTATTATGAAGAAAAAGTATTCACAGTGCATATATTTAAAATTAGATGTTATAAAAGACAGTTACACAAAACAAACAAATAAAAAATAAAAAGGAGAAAACTGATAGAAATACTACTTACAGAAGCACGCGATTCTATCCCAGGGGGCTGCCGGCAAGGAAATCGCAACTTACTACAAAACTAGATTTTGGCCCCCAAGTAAGCACACTTTGGTTACCCTTGCAACATTTTGTATACCTGTGGGGCCCAGCTCAGGTTGCATTCCAGCCTCTGGAATGAACGGGGTGGAGAAACAGGTGTGGCTAAGAGACAAGGACCTGCAGCCCCCACCTATTTCACACCTGGTAGAGGAGTTTTTCACCAGACAGAACCCATATATGACAAAAAAGGCAATATCTCTGGATATAAGTCTGACACAGATATGCTATCTCTAGATTCATACACGGCACAATTGCCTCTTTCCATAGACATCTCACATGGGTAGGACCCTCCAAAACCAACTTTCGTCTATCTCTTACATGAATAAAGATACCCCAGCCTTGTCTGGTTTCATTCTACAGGGAATAATGAGGGTACCTTTAATATATATACTAAGACTCCCAGATATGAATCCCTGGGTCCATATTTAATCTTTTATATCTGAGCTTTAAGATGAGGAGGCTGGGTTTGTGCTTCTTTTGTTCATGAGAGGGTCCTTTAGAAGGCTAAATTCTTGGTGCCTCTGCGGCCAGGAGAGGTGTGAAAAAATGGTCCATGCCAAAAGGAATACCCACTCAACACTAAGATGCTAATTGTGTTATGTAAATCTCATTTCCACTTTACAGCATTTGAGCCATTTCTCACTGAAGGAATTAACCCTTGTGATATCCTCATCTTGCCACCTCTGCTGGAAGTTTAAGTCATGTGCCTACTACCCCCAATCACACTGATTAACAACACATTTACAATAAATCAGAGCCTCCTGTCCTGACAGGAACAATAAAAGGTATGTCTAGTGACAGTAAATAAAACACAACTCACTGATAGTTCTTTAAAACTTTTAACCACTCATTAAAGTTGGTTTAATAATCTGAATACTATAATGTCATGCACATGAGGCAGGTGCTAGCTGGAGTATGTAAAATAAGGGGTGATTGTACTTAGACTTGCACCAATTTAAGATAAATGTTAACTGGAGTTACAAGTGTGAAACTGCCTAAGTAAAGAAAAGCATCATAAGCAGTAGAAAGTTGCTCTGCCCTGACATACATGGTCTTCTTCAGACCTCTTTTGAACCACATATATTTTCTGTCTAAAACCTGTGCCTCAAAACAATGTGTCCTCAAAAAAGAACAGCTCTGAAAGCTGGTACGTACCCTAGGTTGGGCGTTGGCAACAAAAGCCGAGCAAGATGGACGTTTGCAACAAAAGCCGAGCAACCTGTTATACCTTACTCCTTAAGAAAACGCAAATTTAGTTTCTCACACATCGAACATTTAGGTATATTCTTCCATTAAAAAAATGGTATAGAGATGTTGACACACTCAGTTGTTTGCAGAAAAACTGCAAAACTATATTTTATTGCAACATCCAATTTATTTACAAAATTACTTTCAGTAATATTATAATTAGTTAGCTTATACAAATGAAATCCGGGTCCATAAATATGCTCTGTAAATTAGGAATTCGACAGTAATATTATTATTCGTTTGATTGCCGGCTATGGAAATCAACATGTATTGCCCGTCTATTTTTGAACTAACTGTGCATTTGATTACGCCTTTCACTCCCCTTTTTCCCACTTTACGATCCTGATTTACTCCCTTTTATTTAGACTCAGGTAAATATATTTTCTTTATTTGCAACCCTAGACCAAAACAAGCAGTTAACTCTTGCAACGCAAGGGTAGCCCCACTGCAATGGTTAACTTTGGAAAATCCTGGAGTATCTCTTTAAAAGCTTTAGTAAGCTCAACATTGTTTATATGGATGAATGTTGTAAACACATTTTCTATTCAGATTGTGTTTCTGACAGCATTGAAGACCCAAAGCTCAGGATGACAGATCAGGGGAGTAGAGGTGGAGCACTGTGGAGGCTTATCAGGTGTGGATGGGAGCCTGCTAATAAGCTATAACTGGATATAAAATGTAGTTTGTTGTGGATGTGTTAATAATAATGGAGGACATACACACTGTGCCTTTTTTCATGCTGGTTTTCCTTTATATTTACGCTTACAATCATCAGAAAAATGGAAGAAAGTGCAAGAGGACAACTTTGGCAGTTTAATAGTACGTGTATTTTACAGACCTTCCCACCAAAGCTGAAAGAGGTACATTTGAGAAGGAAAGAGGGGCAGAGGGATTAGGTTTCAAAAGAGGGATAGTTCCTTCAAATGAAGGCGGAGGTATGCAATGATTTGTCATTTAGTCCATCCACTCTTGTGATGCTTACTGCTCTCTACCAGTCAGTAAGATCACTCTTCTACTTCCTGCTTTATATTACAGCTTTCTGGGTCAACATTACTGCTTCCTACATTTGCTCCCCAGCAGACTGACAGAGGAAATGATACTGATTCAGCATCATGAGTGGAGTGATTTCAGCAAAATTGATTTTGTAGCAAAAGTTACCAAGTTATTAGTGAGATTACAGGTGGAACTTTTGTCAAACCAGAAACTCTCCGTTTCACGCACTGATCTGCATAAAACTTTGCTTGGAAAAAAAAGTCCTACTATTTTTATTTTTATTTGTAGGGTGCATTCAGGGTAGTTTAGTTTATTTCATTTAGCGTTCCCTGTGTTTGTAGGTTTTCTAGTTATTTGTGTACTGTCACTTTAAATTTAGTATTTAGTAGTGCTCTTTTGAGTAGCATTAATTTGTTTCTTTACACTTTTGCTTAAATACTTTTTAAAAACAGCTTCAACTCTCTCAGCTCCACTTCCCTGAACTTCCTGTCCAGTGTAGGATCACACACGAAAACACAGTCTCTAGCAGCTGTCCATCTACTACATTGGAGAAGGGAGACGATGGAATAGAGACCAGGGAAGATAGGAGTATCACGCCTTGCTGTGCCTGTGTGTTTGTGAAGACACACACAGCTTACTAGCACACACAAGGGTGGCTCCATAGGACCCTGCAAGGGAAAAGAGCAACTAAAAAAAAAGGATATCAGGGCCAGTGCTTAGGAGGCTAGCTGATTCTGAAGGAAACTAAAACTTTTAAACATCAAGGAGCTGCATCTATTGTAAGTGATTTAATCTGCTTTTAAAATAGTTTAAAAGCCTTTTGACTTTGATATCACTTTAATATCACTAGTGTTCATAGTTAATATTTTGAAGCAAGTGTACTATGGCACTGAAATAATAGCTTTAAATATTCTCAACAAGTTTTGTGACAAAGGTATACTGCAACAAATTATTTTCTGAACAAGACTAAACGAATCCTTGAAGACTAAATAATAAAAAGATGTGTAATCCTCACCAGGCTCAACAGAATACAAAATAAATATAAGTGATATTTTTATCATAAAAGATCCACTTCAACATCAGTTTTTTTCAAGTTTACAAAGAAATGAGTGACTGTCATTCTGAAACAGGTCTTGTTAGGAAAGAACCATTAGTATGCATTCTTTGTATCTTGGGTATATACTCCATGACCTTGACAAGATGAAAGTGTTCATGCAAGTTCTATAAAAGTATTTTCTCCTCTAAAGAACTTGTGTTATGCAGGCAGCAAAAGAAAAAGCCTGTATGTGTTAACTCTCTGAAAGATGAACTGGATAGACCATTCATAAACATTTTGTTTCTACAGACTGATATGAATGTCTTTGAGCAATAAAAGGAAAGCATCTGCCGATCTCACACTTTGGTTGATGTATGCATGATGCGTGATTTAGATATTTGCGTTTTCCAGAACTGATAACACATAATAGTTAGACTAATAGTGTTTTTTTGTACTAAAAATGGTTTCGGAGTGTTTCGATATTTAGACCTGAACTCCAGGCAGATATGAAACACACAAATAGCTCAGCTCAATATTAATTAATACATTATTACAGTGTAAGTTCAAGAATTTCTGCTCCTGAAATTGTCAAAGCATGCCCACTCTTTCTGGCCTCCTGCACATTTCTATTGGCTGGTGAGTTAGCCCATCACAGTGTTGGAGCAATAGGAATGTGTGGAAGGCAGGAGGGAGCGGGCAAGCATTACCAATGTCAGCAATGATTGGCTTACTGCTTACAGCATGATGTAAAATATAGGCACCCCTAGAACTGTCCTCACATGCGCTACAACAAACTTTTCATCTTTTGTGGTATCCTGGTCATATACATAAAGGGTTGCAGTGGATGCAGTGTTTCTTTTACTGGAACACTGGGATTGATAATACAGTTAAGCTGACCATACACCTTACAACCATCGCACGACTTAAATTTTCTGATGGTTGTAGGGTCATTAAAACTAAGGTGTTGACAAATGAAGAGCTAGCTATCATCAAGTTGTTGCAGACAGACACTGGTACTTAAAATGATTTTTTTAAAGGGTGCTCCTCATTCCCATCTCAAAAAGTTGGAAGGTATGCCTACAGGCCATATACTAATCCCCTCTAGGAAGTTTGTCAGCAGTACTCCCTATGCTTTCCCTATGCTTACTCCCACAGCTAAAGCACAATATGTCACACTGTCAATATGTCTTCTGTGACCTCACCCTTTTATAGTGAGGGGGTGGCTTATCCAAAAGCCCCCTTATTGACCCTTTAAAGCCAGGTGACCTAACTTGAAAGGCCAGGTCGGTGCATTATAGATACTATGGTGAATGCCTGTATTATTTAGCTAGGTTCGCGGACTTTGAACATACAGTATTTACACAAACCCATTGTAATGGCAAACCTGAACCTCATCCCTTCTCCTCAGTTGTCCCACTTTGTCTCATATACAGACCCCTTTAAAAAATGTATTACTGAACTGTCAAAAGTAAAATCATGCAGTAAACCTTTCATACAACTATTGCATTCGTCATTTTGAAAAGTCAGTATAAAGGAAAAGTAGCGGTGATAAAAAACACTTATGTATTTACCCTTTATGGTCCACATAACTGGGGGGAGGGGGGTGCCCTATGCCCACATACAATATATTGTGATAAAAGGTATCTTCACCTCGGAAAGTTGGGAGGTACCTTCCTATAGCATGACAAACATATTGAATCACCAGCCGTATGAGGCCTGGTAGGTCAATACAATGTGGTTCATTGGGTATTGTAGCTCAGCAAAGCCGTGTAATGCTGCAAAGCTCCATAAATGTGATGGAAAAATTAGAATTCACTGTGCCTATTAATACGCTCCCAAATAATCTTTCATACAATAATTGTTATTCAGTTGCAATGTAAACAAAAGCTCAAAACATATTTGAATAGAATGCTAACTATAATGTAGTTAGGAAGTATGCAGTGTAGCCAAATTGTTCATGAGTAAATTGAATATAATTTATCACCCATATACAGGATTTCAATTTGTGTTATTATGAATTTTCAAGATAACAGACACGGTGTTTCTTTGAAACTTGTTATTTTTCTTTAAAGAATGAAACAGCGGGCTTATAATCTAAAGTAGATTTACAGCCAAAAAATATGTTAAGAAGCAGTAGCAGAGAGTAAACATGCTCTATTATTGTATTATCAAAAGTTTCTCTCTGCGTTGTTTTTAAGGCTGGACTCCAGGCAGATATAAAAAGGCCAATTAATGCAGTTGTGTATTCATTAAAAAAATCATTAAATGTATTTTTAAATGCTATTGTCTGTATTGTTGAAGTCTTTGTATAGGAAGGGCATGTCTGTAAATTGTTTCATTAATGTATTATTTATAATGTAAGGGACAATTGCAAAAATAAATGTTATAAATAAGGAATTACAGAGTACATAGATAAAACAAATCAATTGTCCTAACAGTTAAAGCTGAATGCCAGACAGATAAAAACATCAATTAAGGCCGTTATGTATCCTTAAAAAAAATCATTACATTTATTTTTAGATTTAGTTATCAAAAGTTCTTGAATTTCTCATGAAATCAGCCTTACCATAATCCTCTGCAGAGCCTGACTTGGGGGGTCGGTACCAGATTCTAGGCACTACTATAAATATAACACTGAGAAAGGAGGGGGCAGTAGAGACACTCATCAGTGTGCTGCTTCCCCTTTATTGTCCAATCAGTAGGCTGAAAGTGTTTTCTAAGCTAAATTGCTTAAATGCAATAGGGGCCCATAACCTTACTGTTTGTAAGGCAAGGCTGTCTGGCTGACACTACTAACTGAACAGAATGTTTTTGCCTGATAAAATAGTTCACATATTTGTATTTCAAAAGTGTATTCCACTATGGCTTTTAAAAGAACATTTTCCAATCAGAACATAAACTCTCACAGCATACCTCCTGGTATCCACGATCAGAAATGTCCCTAGAATGAGGTGGCCTGAGGTTGTTGCCTCAGGCGGCATTTTTTTGGGTCACATGGAGCCGGGCAGGGAGATGTGTAAGGGCCATGCACATCTTCCCTCCCAGCTGTTAGCTCTAGACAGCGTCCCACCCAGTTCCTGGCAACCAGTGACATCAGTGAGCTGGGCAGGGCACCACCAGGACACCACCAGGACACCAGCCACAGCGCCATTAGCGTGCACCTCCAGCACTACATCAGCAACCAACCCCCCTCCCCCAAATGACCACAAACACCCTCCCACATCAGGCAATGATTATGCTAGGGACGCCAATGTCCATGATTGTAAACTCTAGCAGCCATTTTTTAAGAGTCTGCATTCTAGCTGTCAGTGCCCTTATACCTTTTCTCGCCATTCACCCCTTCAGGCGCTAGGCACTGGAGTGAATTTACCTTATTACTAAACCTGTTAATAGACCTCTTTGTCTTTAGTTCACCAGGTCACACACTCTTTAAAATGCTTTGCTGCTAATATTGTAATATGATAGGAGATCTTTGAGAATAACTTGCCAGTGTGCAAGCCTGGTCCCCTGAATCCACCCACTGTGGGCTCCATGCTTTCCATCAGAAAGGCACCCACTGCAGAGTTATGTAAAAAGAGGTTTCAGTCCTGCCCAGAAGTGAAACTATGTCAGATACTTGCTGATTACGATTGCAATGAGTTACATAAAATGCAGAACTAAATTTATTGCTCATATAGGAGATGTGATATCCCACTTGTTTTGAAGATTCATGTCATATTCATTCTTATTACACTACATACTGAGTCAATTTGCATGTCTTAATTGATTGTGGCACAAATGATGCATGATGCACTCAACTGAGTTGTGGCATAAATGTTGCAAAACCCCTAATGATGTAAGTATTTTGGGAAAAATGATGGCAATGTGCAAGTACCCAAAATCAACAATTCAATCCTACAAGCAATGCTCCTAGCTATTAGAGTCAGTGTTAGAAGCAATAGAAGGCCTAGTCCCCCAGTCTTAAAATTACCTCTTATCCTTCTTTTTAGAACAACTCTTGAAGAACTGTCATGAGAAATGAAAAATGTAATGCTGGTCGATACATTCATTTAGAAATAGTTTGGTTTGCATCGCCAAAGAAACACTAAAGGATTGCGCAAAAAATCCCTTTTCTTTTCCATTGCTGCCTATCAGCTCCTCCTCTGACAGAAGCCCTATTTGTGGGCATTCTTATTGTTGGGCTCCGGGAGAGCTCAGCTGTCATGGCCCTCAGTTCAGGAAGCATGCTTGCATACATGAACATAACAAAGATTTGTAGATATATGTGATTTTATTAATGCTGTGCACTTTCTGGATATCAAACAGCGTGGAGCTGCCAACACTCCTCTGCACATGTGTGTCAATCAGAAATGAGGCGAACGCTGACACACACCCTGCTAGGATATAACTATTAAAATGGAAAATGCTCTGTTGTGGAGCTCAGGAAGAGCTCAATTGCTTTGGCCCCCATTCTACTGTGGGTGTGCATGTGGATGTTTTCCAGGCAGTCGCTCTGACATGCTCCCTGCCTCTGCTTGCATTGTGATGGTCTCAGACGAATGCCTGGTCCCTGAGACAAGTGATGTCAGTCAATACTAATTAATGATTTGACTCCTAGAGAGCAGCATTGTTGGACCCTATCTTGGTTGACCCCATTACTTATTCTCTGTGGTTAATATGGAATTGGTACAAGCAGCAGCAAGTCCCCGAAAGCTGCAATGTTTCCTGGTGATTTTTTTTTATATTTGCTGTTTGCTGTGACTACACAGGAATCACAGGGCTAAATTCTAATGAAGACATCACAGCCAATATGGTGGCATCCAGCAAAGTTTGAATACAGTTTCAAAAGGTTGATAGTATTTGTTTTATTTAAAACAACTGCGAGACGGTTTGCAAACTTTTTTGTAAGGTACAGAAGTGACAAAAACAGTCAAATACACATTTAGTTTTATTGTTCTCGTCTGGCTTTATTTATATGCTCCAAACCTTTGCAAACTGGTTATGTTCTGCCTAATTAAATGCTTGTGCTCTTGGAGGCTTTGTTTCTGCTTTTCTTTCTTTCTCCAGAGTTTGTTAGAAAGTCTCCACTGAATTATTATCCAGCCATTGTTACTTTTAGACTTCCAATAATTCAAATTTCAAGTTGGCAGAAAAAAAAGAGTTGCGGCCACGGCCAATGCAGATGGCTACCTCAAGAGGCACTCTTTGAGGCATGAAGGGGGTCGGGGGTGGTACTGAGGATAGAGCAGTGTCCATATAAGATACTTCATCCTCAGTGCAGCTCAGTAACTCTGAGTTTTATACTGATTCTGATAAAAGTACAAGCTCAACGTTGCTGAGCTCCCTGCCCAGTCACTGAACCTGTCACTCAAACAGGCACAGTGGCTGAGCCTCTTCAGTGATGCAGAGCCTGTTAACAGTGTAGGCTTAGTAATGGTAGCTGAGTGTACCTGCCACCTGGGGCAGTGCAGGCCATGACCTGGGGGATGTTTCCACCCATTTTGTATGAAAGCAGTTGTATTGCCAGAAGCTGTGTTAGCTTGCATTAAGGCGCTGGGTATGCTTCTGCAACATTTTTTTTGGCAACAGAACCTCAAAAAAGTAGACCTGATAAGTCTGCCTATTCTTGGTCAAGTGCTGCTTTCATGTGCTTGTGCAATAGGGTAGTTACCAAGCAAGTGTTAGGCTTTCTATTTTGCATACATTTCCAGAAGAGGTTACAGATACAATCGCTATTGTTGGCAGCACGAGCAATAAAAAAGGGCCACACAGAGGAGGCCGGACTGACCTAAGGTGTAACACCAACCTTTATCTTTGGCTCAATGCCACCAGAAGGATTTGGATGGCTGCTGCCTGCTGTTTTCGGCAAGGTTCCCCACCACTTGACAACTTTCTTCCTCACTGCTCTCCAGCCTCTACCTCTCAGCTTTCCTCCTCTCACCTTCATGGCACCCACGTGCAGTCTACCACCTCTTCCTCACAAGAGACTACTTCACTCTAAGCTCCTGTTGCTGCATATTGTGACTGTATAAGTTGGCTAATTTTTTGGAAACAATAGGTACACACGGCCTATTTTTGCCAGTTTGTTTGGCCCTACCACCACTATGTCATGCAGGACCTTTACCTTACTATGCCACTATCTCCATCTCTGCCTATTATTTTAGACCTGCCCCTCATTGTAGCATTTATGGAGGCAAATGTAATCTAGTTTAGATTTGAACTTTGATGATAGGGGAGTGAATGTGTGGTGCTTTTCATGCACGCAAGTTACCACACATCAATGCAGTGGCATGCTGCATACAAGGGTCATCACCAACAATTGTTAAGCAAGAAATGTATGCAGTACACCCCAAATTTAAATAACAGGTCCTTGCAGGAAAAAATCTATTAGAACTTCGTACAGCCCAAAAAAAAATTAAAAAAAAATATATATATATATATATAGTAAACTCCCCATTATCTGTTATTCAAGCAACCGGCACTCTCAAGCAACCGGCAAAAAAATTGACATGATATTTCAAATTGCCTTAGCCGATAGCAGGCTGGCTATTGTTCCCGCCCACTGAGCAGAGGAGCAGACCTGAGAGAGAACTTTCTCTTCAAGTCATGCCTCCGCTCAGAGGGCGGGATTTCAATAGCCAGCCTGCTATTGGCTTTTGCCATTTGAAATAGCCAATAGCAGTCTGGCTATTGCTCCCAGCTGCTTACACTCACCTGTCGGCTGCGAAAGTCAGTCGGCAGGTGAATGGGGGGGAGTTGCTTGAGAGTTACTATTAACTCTCAAGCAAACAGAAACTAGACATGTGCGATTCCTTTCGGAAAAATCGTTATTCTGAAGAATTTTCGTTATTCTGAGATTCAGATGTATCCGAATCTCCGAATGACAGAAATGATGAAAGAAAACGAATTCAAATTTTTGGTAGTCTGTACGAATTTTCATTCCGAACGAATGTGCGCTGCAGCAAAGTGACATTAGACAAAAGAAAAAAAAATCCTTCTAGTTTGTTCTTTTTTTTTAGAAGAGAAAAATTGATACCAGACCCTTTAGGTCTGGTAGGTATCTTAGGAGGGACCCCCTCCCCCAAAGAATTGGTAAATAAACATGGGGAAATAAAAAATTCCTACCAGACCATTGAACCGAGCACAGGCCCGCCAGGGCAGGAAAGGTGGGGGGTGGGATGAAGCCCCCCCTCCCTGCGCCTTAAAAGGCCACGTGCCCTCGGCATTGGGAGGGTGTCCTCATGCCAATGGGGACAAGGGCCTCTTCCCCACAAGCCTGACCAGGTGGTTGTGGGGGTCTGAGGGCAGGGGGGCTTATTTGCATCGGGTACCCCTTCAATTAAGGGGGCACCCAGATGCCGACTCTCCACTTGTGAATGAGTAAGGGGAACATGTACCCCTACTCATTCACTAAAGGGTTAAAAGTCAATGTAAATAAAGAAACCACACAATTAGAAAAAAATCCTTTTTTACATCGATGGCTCCATCGATGTAATCCAGCATCAATCACAATGCACGATGCCAGCCAACCCGCAGTCGACTGGCTGCAAAATTACATCTCTGGCCAGAATGTAAACAGATGGGCAGAGCGAGCCGTGACGTCACGGGGCTCGTTCC
The DNA here is from genome assembly GCF_000935625.1 of Nanorana parkeri. NCBI lineage: Eukaryota > Metazoa > Chordata > Amphibia > Anura > Dicroglossidae > Nanorana > Nanorana parkeri. The sequence goes on along the minus strand of NW_017306311.1, from coordinate 34,835 downwards.
ATTTGATATTCTCAGCTGTCATTGAACACAATAGCATTTGTGAGCTCCCGACTGCCATTCCTGTCTGTCAGCCGAGGTGTCATATGAATAATATTAGTAGTATTATGAGTGTCTCTTTCTTAGCATATATAAGATATATGCTAAGAAAGAGGCACTCGCAGGTTTTGAAGGAGTCACAGTGCATTATTCAAAACAGCTCTAATAAAAATCTATCGTTTTGGTGGTCTTGATTAAGGTAGGCTGTTCTCCAATAAAACATTCAAAACAGTAATGCTAGTTTGAATGCTACACCAAGAATCCTCTTCAAGACCTGTGAGTGCCTCTATATTCTTTTTTAAAACAGTTTTTATGATTTTCTGCAGTGCCGCCAGGCACCTATCACTTTATTATAGAAAAATGTTAAATAAAATAAAAGACCCTATGTGATGGTGGCAGGTCCAATCCCACTAACTGTCACCAATATGTGATGATACAGTGTAGAAAATAATTATTTGATCCCCTGCAGTTTACCCACTTACAAAGAAATGAAAGGTCTATAATTTTTATTATAGGTGTATTTAAATGACAGAGACAGAATATCAACCGAAAATCTAGAAAAAACACATGATACAAATGTTATAAATTGAGTTGCAGTTCAGTGAATACAATAAGGATTTGATCCCCAAGCAAAACATGACTTAGTACTTGGTGGAGAAACCCTTGTTGGCAAGCACACAGGTAAGATGTTTCTTGTAATTGGTTACCAGGTTTGCACACATCTCAGGGAGGATTTTGGTCCACTCTTCTTTACAGATCTTCCTAAATCCTTAAGGTTTCTTGGCTGTTGCTTGGTAACTCAAAGCTTCATCTCCTTCCATACATTTTCTATAGGATTAAGGTCTGGAGACTGGCTAGGCCACTCCTCGACCTTAATGTGCTTCTTCTTGAGCCACTGCTTTGTTGCCTAGGTAGTATGTTTTGGGTCATTGTCATGCTGAAAGACCCATCCACGACCCATCTTCAGTGTTCTGGCTGAGGGAAGGAGGTTCTCATCTAAAATTTTACAATACATGGCCCTATCCTATTACCCCTCAATGCGGCAAAGTCAGCCTATACCTTTAGCAGAGAAACAGCCCTAAAGCATAATGTTTCCACCTCTGTGCTTGACTGTAGGGATGGTGTTCTTAGGGTCATAGTCAGCATTTTTCTTCCTCCAAACACGGCAAGTCGGGTTAATGCCAAAGAGCTCAATTTTGGTCTAATCCGACCGCAGCACTTTCTCCCAATCCTTCTCTGAATCATTCAGATGTTCATTGGCAAACTTCAGATGGGTCTGTACATGTGCCTTCTTGAGGAGGGGGACCTTGCGGGCACTGCAGGATTTCAATCCATGGTGGTGTATTGTGTTACCAATGGTTTGCTTGGTGACTGTGGTCCCAAATGCCTTGAGATCATTCACAAGCTCCTCCCATGTACTTCTGGGCTGATCCCTCACTGTTCTCATGATCATCCCTCCCCATGAGGCAAAATCTTGCATGGAGTTCCAGATTGATGGTTATTTTGTATTCCTTCCATTTGCGAATAATCGCTCCAACAGTTGTTTCCTTCTCACCAAGCTTCTTGCTGATAGTCTTGTAGCCCATTCCAGCCTTGTGCAGGTCTACAATCTTGTCCCTAACGTCCTTTGACAGCTCTTTGGTCTTGCCCATGGTGGTGAGGTTTGAATGGAAGAAAGAGATTCTGTGGACAGGTGTCTTGTATATACATAACGAGTTGTCGTTAGAAGCACCTTCTTAAATTGACAGGACTAATCTGTGTACCACATAGCCAGTCTGTGGGAGCCAGAATTATTGGTGGTTCGTAGGGGATCAAATACTTATTTTACTAACTGAATTGCAACTCAATTTATAACATTTGTATCATGTGTTTTTTTCTGGAATTTTGGTTGATATTCTGTCTCTATCATTTAAAATGCACCTATGATAAAAATTATAGATCTTTAATTTCTTTGCAAGTGGGCAAACTTACTAAATATGCAGGTGATCAAATAATTATTTTCCTCACTGTACATAGTTCGATCTGACCATGCTATCATCAATATGTGATGATACCCCTTTCAGTCTCACCCTGCCCAGAGATTTTTCTGCTCACGTGACAATAATCTAAGGCTAGCAGACCAAGAGTAATAGTCACTGGGGTTTGCTAACTCCTTTACACAATATAACAGCTGTCACCATGTGTTTTAACAGAAACACACACAGTACCCAGCAAATGCTTTTGATAATTTAAAATGTAAGCAATGCCTGTGATGCCCACTGTCCCTTCAGACAGGAAGATAACAGGGTTTACAGTATGGTAGAGCTCTGTGCAGAGAGAAGGACACTTTGAGTGCTTATTTAGAGCATATACATAAGCGTAATGATATAAACAGTTTGGTTTTAATTTAAAAAAAAAGAGTGCAGAAAAATATACAGAAAAAGATGTTGCCTAAAAGAGAGACAAATAATACCACAGTAAAAAAATAAGAGAATAAGAATGAAAGTACTTAACAAAGTCCTGGGTTCTGTGGGTTTCAACAGAGTCCAGTCAATGAAGCAGAAAATGGATATGGATTGGCTCTTTTGAAGTACCGTGTTTCCCCGAAAATAAGACAGTGTCTTATATTACAGAAATCCCTGATGATAGCACTAGGTCTTATTTTCGGGGTAGGTCTTACTTTCGGGGAAACACGGTAAAGCTTGGCAAAGGTTCAATTCTTGATGTTAATTGAGAACGCCTTCTTGTTGGTAAACAAGATCTTTCAGCTGCCTTGTGCAACAGCTTTTTCAGGGTCCTCTAGGTGGTGTCACTAAGCCAGATCCTCACCTAATCAAAAAGGCTCAGGGGGGTGAAGCAGAAGGGCTGAAGCATTTTATGATTTTTTCACCTGCCCCTCACAAACTGTCAGTTTCCTAACAATAGCCATATTTTAATATATCCACATGGTACCACTTGATAAATAATAAATTATTCTGTGTGATGAAATTAGCTTTGGATAGATAGCAGACTTGACATACCTGTGATGTATGCCTCCCTCAGAAGGCGTAATGTGTGTCTTTAGGCCTCTGGGCCTCCTACACCAACTGTGTTTGGTCCAAAGTTATGAATGTTGGGTGATATTTGGTAAGCTAGCTTATTAGCAGGGGTTATGTCAAGGTCATTTGCTCGATTTCAGGACAGGCTATCTTTGTGTCTTAACTGAGGCTGTCCAGTGATATTTAATTAGTGTTACTTAGTGCTTTATGATGCCTCGCCATAAAAGACCATTATACCGCCATAAAAGGCCTGAATAAACAACTCTGTTGTTTTGTTAATTAGGGTGAATGGAAGCTTTGAAGACTCTCTTAAACAGAACAAATTTTTAATGGGTGATCTGATTTCATTATAACTAGAAGATTCATTTTAACAAACCGAGGGGACAATGGAATTTCCTAATTAGTATTGGACTGTCCAGACCTCATTACCATCACACCATAAAAAAATCACAGAAGAAAAAAAAAAGTGGCATGGGCTAGCAAGCAAGCACCTTGTGAAAGTATATCCTTTATCAAGTTCTAAAGTTGGGAGGTACGGGGAATACACTGAAAGAGTTCAAAAACATCATATTCTTCATAAGAGCTGTGAACATTCCTAAATGAACTTAAAAGAGAACTATGGGCTAACCTTTTTTTTTAGAGGTGCACCGAAATGGAAATTACAAAACCGAAACGAAACCGAAATTAAAAAAAATGTCAGCCCGAAACCGAAAATGTTTTTTATTTTAATTTTTTCAAATGTTTTAAAATATTTTGTTTTTATTTATTTTTTTATAAACTTTTTTATTTTTTTATGTATTCATTTTTTATTAAATATTTTTATTTTTTACTTTACTTTTAGGGGCTTCGAGGAAATATTAGGGGTCTAAACAGACCCCTGATATTTCCCTTTTAAAATAGAAAAAGAGATTGAGGACACAGTCCTCAATCTCTTTTTCTGCAGTCCTTGTTATAAATGAACAGGAATCCTCTATACTGGAGTGTTCTTGTTCATTCATAACCTGGAGATAGTATGTTTACTATAACTTCAATCATGAATGAACAGGAGGTGATGTAGATCACTTCCCATTCATTCATAAATGAGGCTATAGTAAACATACCATGTCCTCATTTATCTACAAACACTCAGTGATCACTGATCGCTGAGTGTTTGTACCGCTCTCCTTCCTGACAACTGTCACAGGAGGATGAGCGAGCATTGCAGGGAGGGGAGTACAGCCTCCCGTGACAGTCCAGGATGTCTCCGCCCACACACCACTCTGCCGGACTGAGACAGGAGGCTGAGCGGTGTGGGGGAGAGACGCTGGCCGCTCACAGTGCTCTCCTCCCACAGCGCTTGGCCGCCTGCCACACTTTCTCTCCTCCCCGCTTGGACACAGAGCAGCACCCAGCAGGGAGGAAAGAAAGCAGGGATGCGCCGCTGTATCGGCACAAAAATTTTATTTTCGGCATTTAGCCAAAAGTGCCATTTTCGGCCGATATGTTTCGGCGGCCGATATATCGGTGCATCGCTACTTTTATTCCCATAGTACTCTTTAGGATGACGGGAGGACATATACTAACATTCTCCCATGACCCAAAACTCAGTATATAGCGGGCTATTGCCCCCTATATAGTGAGAGCGCTGCAGTCAGGACGGATCCCGTAATACTGTTGAGGTCCACCCTGCTAGCTGATTGACAGCGGACTCTGCCTATCTAGAGGCAGAGCCAGCTGTGCCCGCCCCCTCCCTCGTCCATCCCTCCAGTCAGCGCTGGTGGATCAGAGAGGGGAGGGGGGAATCCCTGTGGGGACCGTCATCGCTATCTGCAGGGAGACGATCAGGAAGTATGCTTTGACTCACTTCCAGATCAATAGAGCCAACGTGTGACAGTTTCAGTGTCACACGTCGACTCTAACTATGGGGATGAGTGTAAATAGTTTACCTCATAGTTCTGCTTTAATGAATTAAACTCAATTAAGACATTAAGTTATATTTTATATGTGCTATATTTAATTAATGACTAATCTGGTAATGGTGAATCTGACCTAATACAGTCTGTTTACCTTAGCTTTATAGTGATACCTTTAAAGACCCTAGGTTTATTGAAAAAAAAAACAATACCCTCCAGGTCACATGACTAGCTTGCAAGGTTTTATAGGGCAGGTCGACACAAACTGGTCGATTCTAGAGTGGTGAACAACCTAATGGTTTATTTTATCTCTTTGGGAGCTGTGAGATCTTTGTAATTGAGTTCCTTGGCCCCAGCCACGAACATTACTAGTAAGAGTCCCATTCTAACTACTGAATTTGAACATTTGTTGTATGTAATTATTATTATTATTAGGATTTATATAGCGCCACCAGTTTGTGCATCTCATTACAATATAAAAGAAGACAGTACCGTTACAATAGAATTCAAGACAAGATGGTTAGGAGGGTGCAATTATGGAGAAAACAATAGGAGGAATGTGAACACCCCATAGTGAGTGGGAGCAACTAACGCTCCAAAGATCATAGGGATCAGATATGCGATCTGGGAAAAGCTTAAACCCAATACAATTGCTATGGTTGCAAGGATTTTTTTTTGCCATTTTTAGATTATAATGCCTGGCTGCACAGTGAAGTAGAAAAGTGATTTTGAAAAATATTAAAGTGTAAATCATGTAAATCTTACTATTTTAATTTTGGATAGAGTAGGGAAGGGTTGAACACCCGTCAGGTCTTTATTGCTGTTTGTGCCTCTGCTGTATTTTTCCTTGTCACTGAGATAAAAAGTAATGGGAAATTCGCCATGTTACAGTTGTCACCTGGACAGATCTTCCAATGAGGACACCACACAAATGAATATAGTTATATTTTTTAAATTTAAGTGTAACTAGTGTAAGTACCCGAACTGTCTTAATATCGAACCCCTGTAACACCCTGCATTGCAGGACTGAGAATGAAATGGAGAGGTTCAGCATTAAGAGCCAATCAAGTTCTGCTGCTCCTTTATTGTCCAATCAGCAACCAGGGGATGTTTTTGAGATGTGCTGCAGCTGCAGTAGAAGCCCCAGGCCTGGCTATTCCACCTAGCAGGGAAGACTCAATTACATACTGTCCGCACAGAATTAAAAATCATTTGGCGCTCACCAGATATGTATGTTAACTGGTCATTTAGCTGTTTGCCTGGACTCAAAATCTTAATTACAAATAGGCTTCTGTAACTATTATAAGCTGTATGTTAATTTTTTTTTTTTTTATAAAAGTGAAGTTTTCCTTCAATATATTTCTGAGATATTGTAAGCCATTGCTGCGGTATTGAGAAATCAAACAGTAAAGAAAGACCAGCAGATTAGAATGTGCAACCAAACTTCAAAAGACGTATGATGTAAAACTTGAAAAAAAATCTTCCCTAAACTAAACATCAAAAACTTAGAAAGCATTTAACATTTTAAAATACTGTTGGGGCTATACAACCCCTGAATACAATGACTGATGATAACTGATTCTATTTAGGTATTTTTGCTTTTGTTTTCTTGTTTTCTCTTTATTTTGTATTTGAAAACTTAAATAAAGAATGCATTAAAAAAAAGAATTAAAGCTGAACGCAAGAATCAGGATTACTTTTAACTAGGGATGTCCCGATGCCACTTTTTCAGGCCCAAGTACAAGTACATCCCCTCATGTACTTGCCGATACCAATTACCGATACTTTTTCTTAAAGGGACAGGTGACTTTAAATGATCCTGGTTTAACCTTCATCACAAAATGGAGCATTGAGGGACCTGTTTGGGGGATAAACAATGTTTATAATATAAAACGTATGTCTGATGTTTTTACAATATAAAGGCAAATACATTGGTATTATACAGGCAGTCCCCGGGCTACGAACAAGATAGGGACTGTAGGTTTGTTCTTAAGCTGAATTTGTATGCAAGTTGGAACAGGTAATTTTTTTTAAGTGCAACTGCAGCCAAAATGTTTTTGTTTTTGTTTTGGATAGCACAGGGAAGGTTTACCCCCTGTAAAGTTTGTTCTGCTGTGTGTGCCCCTGTTCAGAAGATTTCACCTCACTTTCTATCCCTGTGACAATTGGATTTTGAAAATGTTTCGTTGTCGTGGAAACAAGGATTGGTGATAAAGCTTCAGTGGAACAGTAGAAAGGCATCATGGCACACTCACAAACCAGCATGTCAAACAACTTGTCTCACTACTAAGGATAACAACAGAGGTTTGGATACACGTCTTCTGCAGAGGATGTGAAAGCCGCACTGCCGCGCCAAGGCACCTCTTATAGTGCGGTCCTAACTCTAAACTATGAGAGTCTCCATCTTGGAGCACATGGTGGCAGAAGATTTCAAATTGGGTGCAGGTTTATCAGGAGGAAGCCCGGCCTCCTTAAAAGCACAGAAACACACAAGGGATCCCACACATCCCAATGGCAGCTGAGAAACCCCATGCGTCGCTGCACCAAATCGGTCAAGCAAAACAAACGACAAACGCAGTCAACAATTTGTCACCAGTGGAGACACCTTTTTCCCATGATCACTCTTACAGGAATGAATTTCCCTTCCTAGGGGTAGATTTCCTTTCACTTCCTGTTGTTTCAAGGACAGCAAGTAAGATTAAAGCTTTCCAATGAGGATACAGACAGCAGTAAAAACCTCACAGTGACTCGGAAGAAGAGGTGGGCACCCCTCGTCTGCATGTCTATCAAGAACCAACTTCCTGTAATGTACTTACAGCAATACGAACCAGACCCAAAAAGGTGGGCACTCCCCATCGACATGAGCGCGGTAGCATTATAACTACCCCTGCTGTACAGTAATAGCCTCCATTTGTAAGTAGGAGTCATACAGAATAAATATATATATATAAATATATATATATATATTTATTTGTTTTTCATCCACTGGCACACTACCATGCTCAGCAGACCTTGTATCTTGCATTGAAAATGAAAAACAGATCCTGCACACCTTCCTTTTTTCCTGACAATCATCAGGAAGAATACAGCTTGCTGGATGAGAGAACAGTTCTCTGGTGTCTTATAAGCATCGCCTTACTAATAAAGACAATGAACACAATTACAGTGGTAAAGAACATTCATTTGAATATGTTAGTTATTTAAGCATTAAGTTTTAACATGTTCAATTTGCAAATAAAAACATTACAAAGGCGTGCAATTGATTTTTTTATATAACAAGAAACTGATATTTAACTATTTTTTATGAATCTGTATTTTATCTTCTCAAATGGCATATTTTTTGCTCTACTTCATAAAACATTTCATAAAAACTCACAATTATAGCCAATCAGAAGCTAGTGGTATTTTAGGGAGCAGTAAATTTGTGAATTGACCCCCTTTTTTTCTTACATTTAGAAACAGTGTGAAACTGCTGGTCAAATGTTTTAGAACACCATTTTTCCAGTTTTTGATGAAGCTTTAAGCCATTTAAGTTCAGTAAATAACCTGAATTGGTACAAAGGTAAGCTGTAAACTACCAGAGGTTAAAATAACGCTTAGGTTACCAAACACTGAATATAATGTACATTTCAGATATTTACAAAAAGTCCTTTATGCATGGACGAAGTAATAGGTTAATAACTTTCAGCTTTTCTGTTTCATAGAAAGGTGATTGTCCTGAAAGTTGATGCATACACTTCTTAAGTGTTCCACCCTCTGTCTGTAATAAAGCAGTGTTGGAGCAAACTGTTACTACACACACTAAAGAATTACTTGGACAATGTTGTACCAAAGGAAGTAGTATTTTGCTCTCCCCCAATGTAAGAAAAGGGCAATTAACAAAGGAAAACAGATATACTATTATAACCCTTAAAAGTGTATGTCTTTCCTGTAGGCAAATTGTAAAGAAAGCCAATGTGACAGTGAGTACAGTTTCCTACACCATGAAAAGGCATATAGAAACTGCAGAAAAATCTCAAAAGAACAGGTCTGGCAGACTTAAAGCCACAACAGAATCAGAAGACATGTTTCTGAGAATGAACAGCTTGCGTGATAAGCGCCTCACAGAACAATAGTCTCAATCACAGCATAACAGTGGTTGAAGCAAGTCTCACATTGCTTCAAGTTGCAGGTTTAACAGTCAACTGGCAGTAAAAAAGCCATTGCTAAAATGAACCAGGAACCTCCCGGTGGACTACTGAAGACTGGAGGAAGGCCTTATAGACTGATGAACAACATTTTAAAATAATTTGGATAAAACACCATGGGTTTTTGTATGCTGTCAAGTAGGCGAAAGCATGGTTCTTCAGTGTGTAACACCAACAATCAAATAAAGAGGGGAAGCGTGATGGTCTTGGGCTCATTTGTTGGATCATGGGCCAGCAACTTGCACAGAGTGAATGACACCCTTATCCAATAGACCAAACACAGTATTTATTAGCCTCAGGCAATACCCTGTGGTCTTCTCTTAGTTTGTCAGTGTGTTATCCTATAGCAGGAAAATACCCAAAACATGGCAATGTCAGAACTACCTTAGAAGAGAGGAACACAAAGTCATGCTCCAAATCATGGAATGACCAACACCGTCTCCAGATTTAACTACTGCTGGATTGTATTGCAATGGACTGGACAGAAGGAAAAAGCAAAGCAACCTACAAGTTAAAATTATCTGTGGGAACCTCTGAAACAGTTTCTGTAAGAACTTTTTAATATATTATAATTAATATAATATATTATTATCAAACAAGTAAAATTGAGGGCATTAATTGGAGGGAAACCAATATACCAAAAGCTATTTCCTGGTTGTTATATCTACAAATGGCGGGTACTTTGATGCATCAAAAAAATATTTTCTCATCAGTGATCTATTTATTCTATGCTTTCATTTCAGTGTACATTGAGGCATTTAAACTGTGTACATTTTAATAAAAATTGAAAAAATTGTGATTGTTTTGAACTTTTGTCTGGTAGTGTATAATATATACACAGTATACAAGTGTGTAAAATAACAATTTACCTAAGGTCAACACAGAGCAAAAATATAAATGAGCTACCCATAGATTATTGAACTGCGGTGATTTACAGTACATATTCCATAAATAGTGGAGATACACAACAAACTATAAGAATCCAGCTGTCTGAACAAGACTACTACTAAGTGCATGACACACACCAATTTAATGAGTATAAAGAAAAATCTTGTCCATTGTGGATTTGTGCATCACACTCTCTTTTTAATATCAGGTTCAAGTTTTGTAAAAATTATCTTCATTTTGTTTTCTTTTGCATAAAGCTCTGAATTAGGGAAAGATCCTCAATCTGACGGTAGATCTCAATCTTTTTGAATAATACATCCCATTACTGTAAATGCACCATTATTTGAGCATGTGTGTGGTTGTATGGGGAGAGAGAGAGACAGAGAGAGGTAGAGGAAAAGATATAAGAGGGAGAAGAGAAGAGAGACAAGAAAAGTAAGATAAGAGAGAAAAAGAACACACACACTTACACACACACACTTGTTGTTCTATATATATGCAATAATGTTCTATATATGTGCAATACGTTTTACTACATTTTATGATGGAAAATATTTGTAGACATAATAATGTGTTCTACTCCATTCATCCCGTGTTGTTATTTACCATTTGTAACTCCTAATTTGCATTGTCTCAGTCAACATAAAAAAACTGCAAATTATAAAGAATTTAATAGTAAATACACACAGTTTCATTATGTCTGTGTTTGTTGACTGGAAACTTGGAGGTCAACCCAGTAAACATTCAGCTTGCTTGGAACAAACTGTGCAGGAATCTAATAGAAAGCAATATTGTTGAAAATGGATACCAATTGAAAACAGAGAGCAATGTCAACTATTTCCCACTGGGAACTGGCAACAATAAAACCAGCCAAGCATTACACAGTGCAGCCTGCCAAATGTCATTAGTGTGTAGAAACATTTAAAGGAACATTCTTGTAAAGAAGCCTCTGAACCATTTTTTTTTGTTTTGTTTTTCAACCCTTGGCAGCTAAGCAGTGATGGTTTGCTTTATTTTTTACTTAACAGCCAATGACTGTAAAAGAAAGAAAACATTTACTACTAAAAAACTAGAGGTAAACTATTTTATTTAAAAAAATTGCCTAAAAAAACACAATGGAGTGTAATATAGCATAGGGTTGTAATTGGTTTATATTCCTGGAATTTACAACAATATTTTCATAGTATTAAATCTTAAAAATCTTGTAGGGCACTTTGTGGTGATGATCTTATTTTTATTTATGTTGGAGCCGGTGATGGGGCTAGCCAAAGATTGACCCATGTTTTAAAAGCAAATCTTATTTCAGGCTTTAATGTTTCCTGAGATTCCAAAAGGATGTTTTCTAATTAATCTAACAAAAGAAAATATGTCTGACTCAGACAATAGATGTTTAATGAATGCAAGACTGAAATTCTGGAAGAGCCATACAACAGTGCCATCTAGTGAGCCTCTGTGACAGAACGCTGCCTGGCACGGGGAATGATTGCAGAATGAAATTGAATCCAAACAAGAGCAATGCATTGTATTGCTGTCCTCTGGGGCTGATAAAACTGTTGTGGTGGTGGTTGCCCAAAAGGAATTTGCTTCTGTGATACTGCTGAGTATCACATGAGCTAAGCTATAAAAAATAAAACAATACTTACAGGATTTATGAAAAGAAAATACACTATATTATTAACAATATAAGAGAGCAATGACACTTGTTTTAGATAGATACAGGGCCCTGCTGCCAATGAGGCCGCTGTGTTAGGCACTCATGGAGACACAGTGTGTGGAGGGGGGGTCATTGGGGCCGCAGTGTCAATACTGAACACTCTTTCCTGAGTGAAGCTCTGCATCAGTGTCTGTTAAAATCACAGACTCCGCATTACTGAGCTCTCTGCCCAGCCACTGCACCTGTCAGACAGGTAGACACAGCAGCCAAGTCCCATAGTACTGTCGGCCACTGTGCATTCCTGTGTGACAGGTGCAGTGTCCAAAGAGAGAATTTTTGAGACGCTGAGCCTGCACTATTAATGTGAATGCCCGTGTCACTGAGCGGGCACACATAAGCAGCTAAGCTCATATCACACTTCTGTCTGCATGGAGTTTGTATGTTCCGCTAATGCAGCTTGAACGCTTTGGTAGCTTCTGTTTTCTTCAAAAATACAAAAACATATCAGTAGGTTAATTGGTGCGAACCAAAATTGGCTCTGCTGTGTGTTGTGTATACACTTAAAGGGTATGTATGGTCAAAAACTAAAAGTGAATATGTGTGTGTATACTATAATATATATCATATATATATTATATAATATATATATTACAGGTATTTATATAGTGCCGACAATTTACGCAGTGCTTTTACATAGTTGCACATTCACACCAGTCCCTGCCCTAAAGGAGCTTACAATCTAAGGTTCCCATCTCATATACACGGCCAATTTAGACAGGAGCCAATTAACCTACCAGCATGTCTTTGGAGTGTGGGAGGAAACTGGAGTACCCAGAGGAAACCCACATAAGCACAGGGGGAACGTGCAAACTCCTTTGCAGATAGTGACCTGGCTGGGATTCAAACCAGGGACTCCCAGTGCTGCAAGGCAGAAGTGCTAACCACTTCGCCACTGTGCTGCCCCCCCTAATATATAATAGTATTATTATTATCATATAGTATATATATTATATGTTCTATCCCACTCCCAATAACCATATCAATCTAGAAGTTTGTAAACTTACTTATTGAAGATGCCCATAAGGATACACTTCCTTGTGTCACCATTCTAACATAACTGCCATATGAACTATAACTCAGCTTCTGAACTTGTGACAATGTAACATTATCATTGTTTGTTGGAAGCAATGCATGGTGGGATATGTAGTCTTGAGAAATTGATATCGCATCACATCAAGCAGCAGGGAAAGCGACACAAACCACACTGCGAATCTAGTACTTTGTTAGAAAATGATGGGCAGACAAAAGCCACATAAATAACTGTCCTTGAGCGGGTGTACCTAATAAAATGGCCAATAAGTGTATGGCTGTATTCAGAACATTCGTTTGTAAGCTCCTTCAGGCGCAGGTATTGATTTGAATGGATCAGTCTTCTGTGTAATGAGCTATGAAATAAGTCAGCCCTTGATAAGGCATTCAACTAAGTACACAATGATGCAAAATTATATTTCTTTTGCAGTTTTAAAAGACTACATTGGTTTCAGATTTAGACAGGAAGGTACTTTTGAATTCAATTACAAAATGACGTGTGTAGCTATATAATGTATTGATTCTTTGTAACGTTTGCCTTGAAATTAAATAAAAGGTGACACTCATTCACACTTCATCAAGGTAAAAAAACTACAGATTAGGACTTTGCAGCAATTTCCCAGCACTAGGCAGAATATATAAAACTGTAATGCATTTCCCAGCAACCTATTCTTCTGTTCAGTAACAGAAAGTGACAGGAAAATGTAAAAGAAAAAAAAAAGTAAAACATTAGTACCAGAAAAAGATACCTATAAATAAACAGCACAAATGCTCCCTAAATGAATAAGACCTTGTTGCCAGACCATTCATTTCAACAACAATATTCCTATAAGATTATAAGTGCATATGATGTATTTTCAGCATGTTATTTATCTGTAAGGGCCTCTCTTGTGTAGACAACCAAATGTTGAGACTTCTGCTGGGTGCCGCCATCTTGAATGTGATGACAGGGGTCCCAGCAGACTCATAGCTGTCAATGAAATGACACTTTATAGTATTTCTATTCACACCTCTCCTGGGGGCTACACAAAAGGCTATGTAGGAAGGTGAGGGGAGGGGCAGAGGAGCTTGGCCAGCAAAGAGTGTAATTATACACTCCAAGACTAGGAGGGGGCTATGATGTGCAAGAAGGGAGGGGGCTGTGAAAGGGAATTAAATATTTTAAAGTTGTCAAAATTGCTAGTTCAAATGCACATTACAATTCAATAAAAACAATTATGGTAAGGAAAACCACTGCAAGTAAGCAATTAAAATACTTGATTTTTCTGTTCCTTTACCTGCAATATTATAAGTGTATGTTAAGGTAAAACGTTTTTTAGGTTTGGTTAGAGTAGGGAATGTTAATAAATCTAGTCAGGTTTCATTTTCTCTGTATTTGTCCCATCCAAAAGATTTCCCTTTACTTCCTGTTCCAAATACACAACAGAGAAAATCCCTTCAAAGCAAAGGGATAGCCCCTCTTAGACAGCTGTCACCAAAACAGGTTTCCCCATTGTTAGATTTCCCCTTACCTCTTTTTTCTGTGACAGCTCAAAACATTTGGATTTCTCCCTAATTTTCTGTCCTTGAGACAAGGGTCGCCAGGACAAACAGAAAATGGTTCATTTTCCCAGCAGAAACACAGACAGCTATAAAAAAAAAAAAAAAAAACACATGTTCCAAGTCTTCTCCACTATATGCAAAAGGTAAAAAAAAACAAAAAACTTTTTGGTTTGCAAACACTATGAGTGATTTTGGCACTTACATATATTACAACAATACATCATAATAATAACAACAACAACAATGTTTTACAGACTCTTTAACAGACAACCTTGATTTAATTTTTTTCATCACTCCCATTTCAATCTTATTATGATTTCTTATGTTACCTTATTCACAATGGTCACCTTTCATTTATAAATGTTATACATTTTATATGTATCTAATAATATGGCACAAAATGTCTCAAGTGTGCTCTGTGCGGTATATTGGAGGATGCAGTAAGTATTTTCAGTGAGGGGGAAAAAAGGAAACACAGGACGCTTTAAAGTTTGTGGCATGTAATTTCTAGAAAATATGTTTTGGAGTGTTCTGCACACTTCACATAAGGAAGAGTATATGAGTAGCAATCAGTAAGTGCGCTGACCATAAATACATCATGACTCTATTTGTGACTGATATGCTCCCTGCAGTGCATTAAACAGAACAGAGTGTGCCAGACACGATGTTCTCCCGGCTACAAACATTGCACCGATGCAGCAAAGTTAAATAGCAATCTTGCGGAGAAAAACGGTAAATGGAAGCAGAGAAGAAGGAGCTCTCGGATAAGTGGAGAGATTTAGACAGCATGTGGTAGGAAAGCTGAAGGACTTGATGCACAGAAATATAAAGATACTGTGCGTCAAGAAAACACACACAGAAATACAAACACTCATTTGGCAAGTGGGTATTTTTGCAATTCAAATACTTTTTTTTATTTAACTCTATCTATACTAAACTGCAACACAGACGCAAGATATCAGCAGACCTTTGGAAGTTACAAGCCTCCAACATGACCCACTTGCTGTAGATAAAAACACTCTATTCCTGATCATCTTTTCTGCTTTTCTAATTACAATCTTCTGAGCTTAGTCAATGAGGCTTAAAGTGACACTTAACTCAGGAGTTAAATCTTTAATGCATTCAAATACATTAACTATCAATAAAATGTATCTTATTTGTGGATCACTCGGCTGTAGATCCTCAAATCATCTCTGAATTGGTGCTGACACTGTCCTTACTTCTGGAGGGTGGCTACTTATGTTCTTCATGGTCCCTGTGTGTGTTGTAAAGTAGCCACAGCTCCAAGCTCACTACAGCATTCTGATGAAGTCTATGACATAGATGAAGCATTGGCTGCACCTTAGGATGGTTTGTGGCTCAGCACAGCGGTGGTAGAAAATAATATCTTCAAGGCACTGTGGCAGTAAACAACTGGAGGAAACATTTAACCCCATGTTATGTGAGAAAAAATTATATATACTATATTCCAAGGTCCATTTTGATTATGATTTAAAGATACCCCATGGGAGCGGTCATTCTTCCCTGCTGATCTAATGGATTGAAGTGACCACCTCTCTGCTAGATTTGAAGATAAAGCTCTATAATGATATGCAGAACTACCCATCCTGAAAATCGTTGTTGAGAACCAATGGAATGAGGATGAACCTATTTTGTGGGGAGTGTTAATAGTATGTTGTAGATTCAGATTATCTGATTGTCTGTAGCCTAACATGGGGAGTATGATTAACCTGGCTAGGTGCTCATTAAGTCACCTTTAGTATACAGCATATGTGGTTTGAATTTGTTGGTAACCTGATGTGTGTTTTATGTTGACAGATCTGTAATTTTAGGTGGCAGACTGCTATGTGGCATTTTGTTTGATCCTGTGTATTAAAGGATTGTGGTTTGTTATTAAAATTAGTAAAGGTGTACCTGTTCCAGAACGGGCAAAGTTGGGACGGAGTGCGGGCAGGTACAATAATAAGTATGAGGGAAGAATGGGAGTCAGGTGTGGTGGTGACAACAAGGAGGTGTGCAAGCGCAGTAGGGTCAGGGGTAGTGGTGGTGGAGAAAATGGCATGCAGGTATGGTGGTGAGAATAAGGTGGTGAGGCATCAGTAGTAGTGAAATGGGGGGAGTGTTTGGTAGAGTGATTGGCGCAGGGGGGATTGTGTTTTGTAGAATGGTGAGAGTGAAAGAGGGGGCCTTTGGAAGCGTGGCTTAGTTTGGAAAGAAGGTGGGTTTACAGAGTGATGAGACAAAAGAGGGTCATTTGGCAGAGCGGTGAGAGCTGGAGTGGGCCTTTGTCAGAGTGGTGAGAGCAGGGGGTTGTTTGGCAGAGAAGTAAGAGCAAGATAGGGCATTTGGCAGGGTGGTGAGGGTTTGGGTGTTTTTACCACTCTGTAAAACACCCCCCTCCACTGATCTGGTGTAAATTTGGTCTAGAAAACATATTGGGGTACAGCCTTTAAATATA
The DNA here is from genome assembly GCF_000935625.1 of Nanorana parkeri. Lineage (NCBI taxonomy): Eukaryota > Metazoa > Chordata > Amphibia > Anura > Dicroglossidae > Nanorana > Nanorana parkeri. The sequence goes on along the minus strand of NW_017306311.1, from coordinate 18,072 downwards.
TTGTCCTGCATCAGCAGCCGGATGATGTTACAGTCACTAAAGTTGACAGGGTACCCACGGCAACAAAATCCACTACCGTGGATGTGTGCAGTAGTGGCCCTGTTTTGGGTTGTATGCTTATGTGTCTCAAAGCATGGATCATCCCCACCATATTGCCACCTTGTATAAATGGACTTATTAGCTAACAGTGGCAATGTCTCATGCAAGTGCAATAGAGAAGGGGTCAAGTCGTTACTATATGTGCACCATCTCCTCCATATTGCTGAGTAGACTCAGCAATATATTGGTGAAATCCATTCACAGGAGCAACCTTTTAGATTGGTTGCTCTCACACATGTGTAGGATCTTGAGACGGCATTGCTGACAATACGTTTCCCCGCACATCTATGTAGCATGTTTCTAATGCACTTGCAGGAGATTTTGCATCATCTACTGTACATGCTTAGAGATATGGATGCATTCTTAATTACGGCTTTGCCTGTGCCCGCCCACACACCATTGTCAGAACCCAGATGAAACTTTAATGGAACCCAAACACCATCTTGGAGAAATCCAGGGGATATATTTATTGTTTCAAAAATTGCTTTTAGAAGTAAGAATTTTGACTTCAACTGCCACAACATTATTTGTCTTATTCCCAATTATTTTGACCAATGAATCTCAATTTTAACCTGGAACCTAAGTAGGAAACTAAATGCCATCTGCTGCCTCTATTCTCCTTTATAATAACTATAGGATCTCATAAGTGCATCAGTGCTTATTTTCTTCATTTGTTAGTTGATATATCATTTTTAAAGGATGTACTGCACATGTGTCTAGGAAAACAAAAGTATAACAATAGAAGGAGGTATGTTGGTGGCCTTATTCATGTGCAAGAGAATTTTTGAAAGACATGAAAAGAGGCAGTGTTTAGTTTTTAACATATGAGAAATGAGGGAAAATCTCCATGACAGGTCCACAAACAGCAATAATGGCAAATGTATCTGCCTCATGCTTTCATCTGTGGTCGCATGACATACAGCTCAAGAGAGTTAATCATTCATATATCAATGGCAGATTTTAGCCATCCAATACAGGTTGTATCATATTAACTATGCTATGCCAGCTGTCAGGGTTGCTCTCCCTTTTTTGTCTTTATCTTTTTGGGAAAATTGTTTTTCCTTTTTTCTATAACTGCATAAAGCTACAAGCATAACTAGTGGCTACAACAGGTGCTCGCAAACTGCTTTGAAGACAGGATCATTTAATTATAGCAAAGCAAAGGAAAACATTTATATATGGTTCATATATGGTTTACTCAAAACAGCCTTTTGTGTCCAATAATTTGCCCATATATTAGGAAATAAAGAGTGGGCAATGCTTCCTTTGCACAAACGGTTAAAGCTTCAAAGAATTCTTGGCAAACGAGTCATTGACTAGGATCCAATTTTGTAGGAAACTGGATGAAAAGATGAGAGTGTTTATCTTGTAAATGACTGGTAGAAAAACGCACTTATACCTGTAGACTTTGAAAGAGAGTTATACATAAAGGCTGCACTATACACACAAAGGGAATAATATTTGTGGGCTTTAAGGCAAATATAAAAGAGGAGAAAGATAAAAGTATTAGCCTAGTTTTGTATACATAGAGCCCGTGGAGATTTCCAATACTTTTCAAAGAGAATTATCAAAAACATAATCATTGAAATGTATAGCGAGCTGGTCAGGCTAAGCCAGAGGCACTGTGTCAGGCGCTCAGTCATCAAGGGCAATCGTTTCAGAGATAGAGACATTCCCAGAGGAGAGGCCTTGGTGCTGGCTCTGGGAAAAGGATAGCACAGGCACAGTGAGTTGATGAGCATTTGCTTCCCAGGCTTTACAGATACAGAAGCAGAAATGGGTTTGCCTAATTCTTCCTAATGTACGGGAACATTTACCTGAGACACAGGTTTGCAATATACCACTCTACAGTTTATGCACAGATCCAAAGTTGGTTACCACCTTGTCTAAGTAGCCTATAGACATCAGAAAAACTTTTTTAGGCCTTGTTCACACCAAGCGCGTTCCAGGAGCAGAGCAGTTACAGATCGGATCAAAACTGCGTCCAATGTTTTCCAATGATATTTTGGGCTCTAGTTCACACCGCAGCGCTCAGTTCCATAGCATGTAAAAAAACTGCAGCAAGCCCTATTTTACCTGCTCTGGAATGCTCTGGAACGCATGCAAAGGCCCTGGAACGCACTGAAAGCCCATTTTAAACAAAAGAAAATGTTAACCAAAAACTGCCCTGAACGCATCAAAAACGCAGCACAACCCCCTGCACTGCCTGTGCAGAAACTCATGCAGATCTGGTCTGCATTTGGTGTGAACAAGGCCTTAAAGTGCATATATAGCCAAAACTTTGTAGGTTTTAGAGCGTAGGAAGGGGTTAGTTAGAACCCCTTTTTGATTATTTTTTGCTATAAGCATCTCGCTGGGGAGATTTCCCTTCATTTATTGTCCGGGAGACACAACAAAAAATAAGAGGAAATCAGTCCAAAGTGAATGGAATTCCCATCTTAGAGAGCTGTGGGAAGATTTTCGCTCAAAATGTTTGGATTTCCCATCACTTTCTGTCTTAGTGACAATGGTCCCCAGAAAAAATAGAGAGGGTAAAGCAAAACAAGGAAAAAAAACTCGACTACTCTATCCAAAAGTGAAAAATGAAGCATTTACATACACTGTAATATGTCTGCTAGTTTCCCGACTGTATAGAATTAACATTGTCTGTTCTATTCCTCTTGGTATAGGATGATGTGTGAATAGATTTTGCAGGAACCCACTTTCAGACCATAGCCATTCATTCCAGACCTATAATTGTCATGGCTTCAGTAATTGGGCCATGACACATGCACACACACTGGGACATGGACTCAAGCAATTGTAAACAAGCTTCTTTGGTTATAAAGGAAATCATTAATTTTTATGTTCTCCAATTTATAAAAGTCTTGCTACAAAAGTTATGATGTCAAAGTGAATATAAAAACAACTGATAATTACACAGATGGGCAAAAAGGGTAAAGACTGGCAAACCTTGGCCAGATTGAGAACCTATTTTCTTAAAACAAGTGTCTATTGCTGTCTCTGAATACACCGTATTGAGAAACATCAACAAGTCAAAGCATACCATTTGTCAGTCATCAATTTATCAAGCGTTGCTACTGTTGCATCTCTGTATTACTGTTGTCATTAGTACAATGTGTATAACATTTTTGGTCACATTATTAGGCATAGCTGTATATATTCCATGCTGGCTAGGCGTGCTGGAGGCAATGAGACAGGCAATGGGTGTGGTTGGCAGGGGGCTAACATACAAGGGGATTTCCTACTGCTCGGTGAATCATTGATGTGTGTGAAATAACTGTTAGCAGGGAAGAAACAGCAAAAGGAATGTGGTTATAAGAAAAATTAGATGAAGACACAAGAGATTCTTTAGTAAAATTTAAGAAACATAGAGAGCGTGATAAAGAAAAAGCATATACAGCTTGGACAGGCAATATTCGACGTTTATTAAACTAATTCCATAAAATCAGCAATTTAGCACTGGAAACTGATGGATAAGTATGAGCGACACCATGCAACTCATGAGGTTTGATTAGTAAAGGCAAATAGCCTGTTCACATTGAAAGAGAACCTTCCTGTAGCTTAGTAATTGTGGTTAAAATTCCCAATTACCTACAAGGAAAATAAAAACACAGCATTTTTGCTTGCGTGTGATTGAATGATGAAAAGTTAGTAGAGCTTCACCTCATTCGCTAAGTTGAGGGAAAAGTGCAAAGTGAAAAGCATTTTTACCTTTATTAAACCAACCCCGTGGAGTCACTTGGCCCCTCTTTGTGCTATACCAAACACGATAGCTTTCGGACCGGCCGAACGTGATTTTTATTGTCATTGAATTTTAACTTCTTAATAAACTACTCCTGGAACTATTACCCGATGAAAGATTTTTTCTTTGCATGACTGTGGGAATACTTTGCACTTTGAAGACTGATGGTAAAGTGCGAGTCACGAAAGATGCCGCATTAGCGTGTCCCATCAGACAAAACGTTTGGGGCTGTCTGTTACAGCCAAACGTTTGCGGTGAGTACGCACTCTGGTAGGGGGATGTATTGGCATCAATACAAACCTCAGTAAAGCACTATTCCAACTACTGAATACTGGAAGGCTCTACTACCCGTCATTGAAGTGGAGTTGATTATAACAGAGACTTTCTTCTGTTCACTTTCAGCACAATATTTTTTGTTCACAATACTTTTTGTTCACAATATTTTTGGTTCACATATATGTTATGTTGCACAATGATATCAATGCACATTAAGGTCTAAGCAATATTTGTAAAAGTGAAGGATTTCATGGATTCATTTACTTTATTGTAACAACGACGGCACTTTTAAAAAGTCACGATTTTATTTAACCCTGTAGAGGGTATTTCACAAGTATAGAGTCTTATTTCTATAATAATTGATGGTAATTTGTGTCTCACATTCCACGTGTTGTTTCATTTTAGCGATATTATCACAGCTTTAAAACACTTTGGGTTTATACACTTGTATTTTGTTCCCAATATTAGCGCTGTGTACTCAGTTAAAACATGTTTAGACCCAGTGGCCTATAATACAGCAGCTTCTATTTCACATCACAATTTTTAAAGTGGGGATCTAATATCTACAGTATACACTAGCACACTTTGTATCGATGGTTCGACACGATACACTTTAAGTTAGTCACATTTTGACACAAATTTATTGTTATCTTTTTTTGTTTTCACTTTTCTCTTCATCATATTTAGATAATGTGATAAAAAAGTACCATTTATAGTTTAAACTATTGACACTTATACGAGATATAGACAATTGAACTCTTAGCGCTGCTCATCCAGTCAAATAAACTATGTACATTTTTGACAGCATCAGGGCGCAAAGGATGTTTGTTCCAGACAGGAAAGGGGTTCATTTTCTAACTAGTGACATTCCCAATACGACTGTGCCCCTTGTGACTTAGAAGTAAACATTGGTAACAATTGTTTGCAGTAACCAGGCAACAAAAAAACGGAAAAAATATAAAAATGTAAATAATATAAATTAAATTGCTTTTAAGAGCTAATAACTAAAAATGTGACCATGGGTACTTTGTCTGTTTGTAGAATATTTTTGCGTGCTTGTAAATACCTTTCATTTTACAGACAATAATCTTAAGTCTTGTCATCTGTTTTCCAGTGTTCAAAGAGTTAAGTAAGCTGGAACAAATTTGCAATCCCAGATCAGGATTCAACACAGAAAATGGATCCACAGAATGTGTTGTCAACAAGCACAGTGAGCGAACCATGTAATAATAATAGACTACCTGCAATGCAATGCAAAAATGAACTTGCATAGTAATAAAAGAAATAAAGTTGATGGCTATTAAAACCGAATAGGAGTGACGTTGCTTTGTTTATGCTTATTTTTCAGACAAGACGGAAAGCCGATCCAGCCTAATCAAGTTTGCATAAGCTTGGCTCAACTTGCTGTGTTGTCTCTCATCAGTGCAAGTGTCAGTCACTGGACATTGTGTTGCCCAGAGCCCTCTGTCCTCATTTCTTCATGGCGGGATGCATGTTGTTCTTTCATGATAATTTGCTCTCGCCTGCCTACCCAGCGTGCTTGGCCCTGACAGGTCTACCCCGTTTATGGCATACACCATATGGTCAGCCCTCGACTCCTCCCATCGTTTCCTCTGCAATTCCGTCTCACTGACCCTCAATGCTACATTTCCATCACTGAAGGCATTTTCCCATCTAGCCTTGAACTATCAGTTTTGACTAGTGTATCCATGTGGACTAAGCAATCATTAGTGTCCTACTTCCACAAACTGACCTTGATGGTAATTTGTAGCTGATGTCATAGGATTTCTGAGATAAACAGACTGAGTTATTTCTATAGCAATACATTATATGTAATTAATATTAAACGATACGGTTGAATTTAACCACATATTAATGCAAACAGCCATACAAACACACATCTCCCTAACACATACATATATTCTATATATAAATAAATAAATATATATTTTTATTTTTTTTACATTTGTATATTTGTATATTCTGCTTTCATCTAACAGCCTATGCATACTTGTCGGTTAATCAGGTTAAGCAAAACTGCCCTGTTGTGTTTCTGTTTCTTTATGACTATTGCAAGGACATTACATTGTAGGATTATGCATAGACTGATGTGAAGAGTCTATTTTGCGTGCTGTGGAATATAATAAATATATGTTGCAGCAGTACATTTATAGATTAATTTATAGATGTGAATAAACGTATCTAGGACATTGTTGCCTTCAACATTAATTAGCCAATGATAACATTCAGTAAGTTTAAATAACTTAATAACTTTATAGAATATGCAGAACATAGCAACCACTTCACTTTATAGTCAGTATCCGCAACATGTTATACTTGCCTTCTCTGCAGTAATTTGCAACTCCACTCACCACCAGTAATGCAGAGAAATGACCAGTACTTCTGGTTATGTGGATCCTGTGACTCACCCCTCTTCCTCTCTGTGACTGTGTTGGCCCTTTGGCCCAGCATCATGACATGGGAACGGGGAGAAAGCCCCCAGCCCTGTGTAAGTTCTGACTGGGATCAGCTTGGTAATTACGGACCATTCACACCAGGGTGGTCCATTTCGGTGCATTTAACACAAGTATTAACATGTGTTGAGGTGGTCCATTCATTTGAACGGACTGTTTAATATACCAAAATGGACCATAAATCAGACCTGCTGCATTTTTTAAGGGACACCACAAGACACATTAATGTGCTATGGTGCACTGCAAAGCAGGTGCATTATAAAGGTGTATTGATGTATCAGTCACAAAGAATGACACTGCAGTGCGCCGACGCATGTGACGGGCATTAACACGTGTTGCATTACTGCAGCACAGTGTTGTGAGCAAGCCCTTACATGGGGGTTTTCTTACCTTGCTCGAGATGCAAACAGAGTGATTGGGGAGTGAAGGAAATGTAAGTATAAAATGCGCAGGGGCCAGTTTTAAAGTAGGCCTCCTACTTTCCTCTTAAATATAGCTTACTGTGAAATCATGGTGTGTGAACTCATATAAGCAAATAAGAATAAGCAAATAAGCTAAATATTAAGTCTTAGCGTGTTGTAGTGAATAAGGTAGTTTTAGCTTAGTGGTAAGGTTTAGGGTTAATAAGGATTTAGGGCCTATTTAGGGCCTATTCAGACTACTGCATTGCGGTAATCCACGCAAAGACACGCGTGCAATGTTTTGTGGTACCTGTGCTGCCACAATAGTTGTATAAAATATGACAATCCATAGTCATAGTTAGCATTCATATCAATGTTAAATGAGAATCACATAGTTCATTTACCTTAAGCCAAGTGTTGTGAGCATTATTATAGCTGATTCATGTGCTGCCATCTGGGCATTTTGGTTATTGTTTTTCTGTGTTCCCTCCCATCTATGATCTATTTCCCCTTGTGTGTAATGTACCGCCCTTCTTCTTCACTAGTCGAATGTCATTGCTACTTGTAACAGGACCACATGTCCATGCTAGCTGGAAACATTATCATCCTTGACCGCCTTAAATACCGTCTGTTCATTCATCTGCTGTATCCTGTTGTGTGCTGTAACCTGATGCACAGAATAAAAGCACTTTGTGGAAGAAAAGGTATTTACTGAGTTCAGCTATCTGATAAGAATTGCCCGCAGTGATTATATCTTCTTATACAGGCCAGGCATAGAGGTCTCAGCAAGGGATAAATCGCTAATACAACAATCGGAGTCCGAATAGTACCATTCACTTTAAATGGCACCCCAACGCACTAAACAGTAGCAGCCAACAGTCCCGCACAGCAGTGCATCACAATACTTATGCTGTGAGTTATGATGCACTGCATTGGCACAAAGCCTTTTATAATGAAGTATATATGCTGTATATGTATAGACAGTATATATATATATAGTGCATCATTGGCTGGCAGGATTGTGGAGAGTAGATATGTGTCACCTAGGTTTCTCACCTGCACATGACAAGGGCTCCAGAATGTGTGTCTGCTATGGAGGAAACAAACTTTTTGACAGTTCTTGTCTGGTCCTGGAGCTGAAATAGCAATGCAGAATGTTACTGTGCTATGTTTTGCATTTCCTTTTTATGACTCAAAAAACCCCACTTAATCCTCTCTATAAATTATAAACAAATATATACAAACCCTCTGCAGTCCCTTTATTGACCCCAGAATATATTATGCAGCTACAATGTAGTCCTATCTGTCCAGACAAGAAATGAGACTAGGGAGAGATTGCAGTAATAATGCAGAAGGAGAGACAAATGTAGACTTTAGTATCTTGCCTTGTCTCTTTATATTATACTCTGCCACTAGATCTGGCTTGCTCATTTTCCACACCTTGCAAAATTTTGTACTTGTCAGTTTTACTTTATGTCTTGGAAAGGTGTGTACCTAGTGTCACTAAATTCTACTGAGGTTCATTTCATTCAGTTGTTCAAAAGCTATTTGTTTTCTGTTCACTCAGGCTACTGCCAGTTCCCAGGAGCAAAACGTATCAGGAGAGACTCAACAACCTTGACCTGTGTGTAGCTCAAATAGGAGAGTAGGTTTAAAACAAAGGTACATACCGGAGTTTACTGAGAAGAAAGTGAAAAGTCATTTTTTAAATTTGAAGGAAAAACTCAAAAATGTCATAGGAAGTTCTCTGCTTTCCATGCCAATGCCGGATGGACAGATTCTTTTCAGTCAACCAGTCAATCAAAAAAATAACTAAATATAGAAAAATATAGTGCAGCACTTAATTAACCAAATAATCACTACCTGCTTATAATGACAACACCTAAAATGACACCGTTTAAAGTGCCGTGATCACAATACAACCAATTGAAATATGTCCAAAAAAAACATATACATTTGACATAAAAAGTGTCAATATCTATGAATAAATCAAAGTCTCAAAATCTGTGCTAAATTCTATATCCATACAAAATGTGACAAGTGAACTCCACTCAAACTCTCTATCCACTAGATCAGGGGTCAGCAACCTTAATCACTGAAAGAGCCATTTGGACCCGTTTCCCACAGAAAAGAAAACACCGGGAGCCACAAAACCCTTTTGACATCTAAAATGAAGATAACATTGTATATATAGTTTTTTACCTTTATTCTATGTATAGCATGTATATAGGTATGTGGGCTTAGTAACGCACTGGAGTCTGGGCTTAGTAACGCACTGGACTCTGGGCTTCTATGTACAGGGATCCGCAGCAGAGGGATGAAAGAGCCACATGCGGCTTCGGAGCCGCTGGTTGCTGACCCCTGCTCTAGATCATTGAGTGACTCCCATAAGAATAAAACTCACCCTTTTAGCAGGACGATTATAAAAGATCGTATGCATTTGGGTGAGCATTTATTCAGGCTTCAATATATCTGTTCAGAAACTTGGCTCCACTTGCGGTGTTCTGCATAAAACAAACCCTGCGTACATTTCTTTAAAACAAATGTTTTCATAAGATGAACAATATTGTAATTGGATTGATGGGCGATCAAGGCACTGCATCCCTTATGCCAAATTGTAATGCAATAATCTTAGAATGAGACTTTTCAGGTACCAATATAATAATTATTATTATTATTATACAGGATTTATATAGCGCCAATAGTTTGCATAGAGTCATATATAAAAATTCTAAATTAAATGTATTCAGTACAAAATGTATATACTACATAACACTTAAAAACAAGAGGGCAATCTATTTACCATTAAAAATACATCTGTACTTTGCTTATTAGAATAGAACACTTCTGCTTGCCACACATAGTATATAGCACTATGTATCAAACATTTACACTGCCTGGCCAGAAAAAAGTCAGTCACACATTCTAATATTTCGTTGTTCGGACTGCCTTTAGCTTTGATTACGGCACACATTCCCCGTGGCATCATTTCGATTGACTTATGCAATGTCACAACATTTATTTCCGTCTGAGTTGCATTCATTTTTTTTGGAACCATGCAATTTGTTGGAAATACAGCAGCAAATGCTGATGGGTACTGATATGTCTTTTAAACTGTAGATGTTTTCCTATCTTTATGTTTCCTGCACAATGCTGTATACACAGATGTAATATTCTTCTAAGCAAGTAAAACTTAATTCAGCATTCCTCAAGATCTCTTTGCTTCATCTAAACATATAACCAACACAATTAAGATGTAGCACCAGCGTGAATGGGCCCTTAAACCTCGCTTTCACTATTGCATCATATAAACAGTAACTTTCCACATAACACTGTAACAACCTCTGAACCTCCTGTCAAGCCATGATGAATGCAACAGGAGCTGCAAAAGAGATCTTTGGTTGCAAATATACTGTATGTTAAAAATTATGTTAAAATATATTACTAAAAACACAAACAGCCAGACACTGACATTGAACAGTAAGAGAAGAAGCAGCACAGTGATGAGCTCATCTTTCTGTCACTCTGCTTTCTGCTCCTATCAGCATGTTCCTTGTCAGCACAGAAACTGAATGGCTCATTGAGCTGCTTCTTTCTCTCACAGTGTCAGCTTTGCAAGAGGTTAACACCAAGACACATTCAGGTACTTACACTCAGGGGTCTCCTTAGCCTTATCGCCACCTGAGGCGAGGGGAAGGGGGGTTGCTGATGGTGCATGTTCCAAGGGAGGATGCTGTGGTGCATGATAAGATTGGGGATGGATTATCTCACTGCCCAGCTCTTGCTAAAGCGTCCTGCTCAGCTCCTGGAAACCAGTGGTGTCACCAGTTGCCAGGAGCTGGTGGACACTAGCTCCTGGCAAAGCATCAAAATAGTGTTGTTTGGGCTCTATGCAGCCCTGCCTCTCCGTCTTTGCAACTGTTTTTGGTTTAAAAACTTTATTTGAATGAGCCCCAGCTGTACTCGAATAAACAGACATCATCTCAATGACTAAGTGCTGTCACATAAAAAAACTATAGGAGCCTACAGCAGGAACTATTTCAATGTGGACAAATATCAGGCCATTCTGACAGGCAACGCTTTTGGGTAGTACCAAAACTTGTGGCTAAGCCCAGCTCACACACATTCCTATTGGCTCATCATGATGACGGACAGCCTCACTGGCCAATAGGATTGTGCAGCAGACAGAAATGGGCTTTGCCTTTTAGAATGGCATGAGATTTCGCCATCACAGAAAGGTTTGGAAAGCTGCTGCAGGTATTTGCTGGAACCTTTAGGCCCCGTTCACATCTAGCGACTTATCGCACGATTTCCGCCACGATATCGCGCATTTTTGCCGCGCGATATTGCGAGAAGTCGCCGGCTAATGATAGTCAATGAAGCTGTCTTAGCTCCACATCGCGCGTCGCTCGTCGCGGTCGCAAGTCGCTTCTACAGGACCCTTTTTTCGGCGGATTTTGCGCGATTTTGCTTTTTTTTTTTAAACATTCAAATTCAATCTTTAGAACATTCTTAAATATAAATATTGCTCACTATATCTGTATATCAGACAGCACAGTCAGCGCATTTCTGAACAAGCTTTTGAGAAAAACAAAAAAGCAATTGAATTACAGACAATGACAAACGTCTTAAAGCTTTAAATGAGACTGTATTGTCTTAATCCTTTGTATAGTTTACTAAGAAAGATATAGTCAAGCCTAGCCATTAAAGGATAAGTGCACTTTAAAACAAAGCGCAGTTTCCTTTTTGCCTAACCAACCCTTCCCCTCCACAGATGCATACTTACCTCAATGGCCGGGTTCCGCTATTTGTTTACATGTAGCAGCGCAATTCTTCACTGACCTAGCCACGTCTGCACTTAAGTCCTCCACAGACTTCTATGGGGCTATGAGATGATCAAATATGGTCCCACAGAAGTCAATGGGACTGTAATACACCAGTGCAGGCAGGACAGTGAAAAACTTGCAGCACTGGATATAAACAAACAGTGGAATCACGACCCCTAGATCAAGGTAAGTATGTGTCTGTGGAGGGGAAAGTTGGGTTAGGTCAGGTCAGGGAAGGAGGCAAAAAAAGAACAGATGCCCTTTATTTAAAAGCACACTTATCCTTTAATGAGGACATTTCTCCACCACCATTTGTCATCTACAAATAAATATACATAATACAAAAAATGTTAAGCTTCTTTTTTTTTTTTGAAATACTGAAATACTGACAATATTTTTAGTTAAGCTGATTATATACGTGTTGTACTTCAATAAAATGTGATTTGCTATAAATGCTATTTTCTTTTTAAATTTACTAAAACATGTCAAACAACAAAGTGTACGTTGTTGAATAAAGTTTCCAGTAATCACAAGCTGCTGTATTTTACTTCCCATTTGGGACTAAATTACATCCTTACACAGCACCCATAGGGGGTGGCTCCATTAGAGCAATTGGCCAGTACCCCACCAGCCAAAATCACACCATTTTCTGTAAAGAGAATCAACAGGACATTATCGCTAGGGGTATTCAGAATGGGAAGTTTTTGCAAGGAATCACTGGAATAGTGAGAGAATAAGTATGCAAGTGAAGGAAATGGAAGGAGTCCTATTGTCCATCCCAAAGGGAGGCCAGCTGTATTTTTCTATAAGACTGAAATGTTACAGTTACTAAAAACAGTGGCTTCAGAAATGCCTTTTTATAGCGAAATCATTCATATACTAACTTGTGTACACAAAAAGAAAAAAATTGTTGTACAAGAACAAATGCTCTGATACTATTTGAAGGGGCTTTTAAGTCTAGTCTTTCATTATAAAAGGAACTGTAACTGTGGTTGTGGATACTTGCAAGTCCTAAGAAAACTCTATTACATCCTCGTCTGGCATTAGTATTATCAGTCAGATTATATTATACACCTTATAAAATGTATAAATTGGGAATCAGACGCTCGGCTATTGCCACTGTTGCTCCACGACACCAACAACTGTCCTTCGTGTTTTCTGGTCATGCTTTTATCCTTAATCTTATTGGCAATAAATACACTCCTTGTTAACGTTAACTTTGGGATTTGATCTATCTCACCTCTCTGAACTTTATCTGCTCACAATAATACCAAACCATTTCATGTACAAATACTTTAAACAGCTAGTTTACCTACAATTTGTGTAGGTGACAGGAAGCCAGGACCAGCCCATGGGTCTGGGGTTCTGCATGAGAAACCTGCGCATGCTTACGTATGTGGGCATAGTTTGGCTCATAGAACTGTGCATCACCGTGTGCCTCTGTACCAGCCTGTGCACGTCTGTGTGTGTGTCCCACAGCGTGCACGTGGAAGTGTGCATACGCTCCTGACAAACCTGCACCCAATTTTATCTTCTGCCCCATGTGCTCCAAGATGGAGGCTCTGATAGTTTAGAGTTAGGACCGCACTATAAGAGGTGCCTTGGCGCGGCTGTGCGGCTTTCACATTTTCTGCAGAAGACGTGTATCCAAACCCCTGTTTTTAACCTTAGTGTGAGACAAGTTTTTTTACATGCTGGCTTGTGAGTGTGCCAGGAAAATATTTTGCTATTTTACTGTTTAAAGCCCATTCCGTGTGCACCTTACTGTAAAGCTGTTGACGAATTGATGAGTGCGTTTGTCATCTGTTTTGCTTGTCCATACACTCGTTACAGACGCGGCACCAAATGGACTGTTTAGGGTTGTGATGTCCTAGCCTCCAATGCCGACTGATCTTCTGCTGTTCCCTGTGCTTGTACCCCTGTATCCTGCATCCCAACTTGACCTCCTGTTACCGACCATGCTTGTTTGACCTTCCTACTGCTCTTTTGAAATCCTTGACCTTGTGTTGGCTCTGATCACATTCCTGTCTGCTGCTTTGTACTTCGCTGCCCGCAAGTTGCAGACCCAGTCTGGAACGAGGTCTAAATAGCTAATGCTGTTCTAGGCCAGAGTAATCATACTAACATACAGACACCTCAACTGCGAACAGAAAGATATTTGTTATTATTGTCACTGACAACCTAAGTACGAACGTTCACAGATTTCTGTAGGGCGAACAGCAAATTGTTTATAAATAGAACCCTAGGTGTGGGCTCCGTCTTATACTTCATCTAGTGTTACCATTTAATGCTCAGTCTGGGTTCTATTTAGGTGATGTGTTGCAGCTCACTCTGCCCGGCACCCCCCACCCAACCCCTATTGGCTGGTGCTGTATTTTGGCTAATATTTTTGTAAATCTTTTGTACATAGGGTCCTCTGCGCTGAGTATTACTTCTGTCTTTTGTTATAGCAACAAAACCACGAGGAATTTATTTATGTAGACCATGGTTATGGTTTACTCTCACCTCCTGTTTCTGTGACAACTCCAAACCTTTTCTACACCATAGACATTGGTGACCAGGACAAACAGAGAGAATGAATCTCCCTAGTAGGCACACGGAGCAATAAAAACCTCAAAGAAGTTCTAACGTTTTACCTTGTTTCTATCCAAAACAAAAAGTATATGTACAGCCAACACTTTTTTCTTTTTAGTGATGGATATATGAAGCATGGAGGTATTAGAACCTCTGACTCATTTGAGGTTCATTGTCTCTGTTCTGGTGAATATCGTCTTCAGTACAGAAAGTGATAAATAATACAACATTTTACAGTTTGTCACAGGAACAGGAGGTGAGGAGAAATCTTCCAATGAGGAATCCCAATCTAGTTACAACTAAGAGGGAATATCCCCTTGATTCTGCAAGATTTACTTCCTGTTGTATTGTGTGGACAGTGAGGGCCCGTTCACACCAGCTAACACGCTAACATTTTAGTATACAGGTTGGTGTCCACTATGTGCTGGAAGTGGAGAGGATACAAAACTGTTTATCTGTTTATTTATTTTTTTGTTTAAACTTGCTGGCAACGTCAAAGTGACATTTCATTAATTTGTATTCACTGCAACTCAGCTGTGGTCCGATGACCTGTGCTGGCAAGAGGTGAGGTGCACAAAAATGCAATTTGTTTGCTTTTTTTTTTCTTTGCATCGCACCACAACCCATCTCAAGGCAGTGTTGTGGTGTGAACAGGGGACATAGAAAACAGGGCCTGACTTTGCATGTGTGTTAGGGAAGGAGCGAAGTCCCCCTGTTTGCTGGATTGGAACCCAATAGCAGCGAACAATCCCAGAAGGAGAGTCCAGGCTGAGGTACAAGAAAGGATAATCCAAAATGCGTTGTCAGAGTACAGTCCGGGTTGAGGCAGGCAGCGAGTATCATAAACGGTGAGGCAAGCCAGGGGTCGATAACCAGGAGATCCGAATAGCAGGGAAGGGAGGCAGGAAACAGGAAATTAGGCGTTGTAGCTGCTCAGGGAATGGCAGAATAACTCAGCAACAAGTCTTGGCTCTGGCTGGAATTTAAACCCAGCAGGGGCCAGCGACGCCCCTGTTGTCTGGGCAACAGGAAGCCACAGGTCCCTGCGAACCAATGGGACGGCTGGGAGAGAAGGAGTGCTTGCAAGGCCCTCCCCGGCAATGACCAGCACCCGAAGCAACTAAGAAGCCACGGCATTGCCACATGCGCACGTCACGCACGCATGTCATGCATGCGCTCATGTGAACACATGCAGCACGCCGCCGGGCACCAATTCACCCCAAGAAGGACCCTACGATCTCAGTCGCACCCGCAGGACCCCAGGTAAGAGGGCACCCCTGGTCCCACGACAATGTGTACTGTCACTAAGACTTTTGTCCCCTATTGACACTACTTTTAAGAAAAAAGTAAAAAATAAAAGCAAAAAATAAATTAATAAAACATAATAAAAAATACACACACCCCCACCCTGTAAAAACATACATTTTAGGTTCAATGCACAATGTTTACACACACACGTGTTAAGGTGCATTGTGTCACGGAAGCCTATTCATTTTGAATGGGCCTGTCAACACACCCTAACACAGGCAACAACATACTTATGTAAAGCGTTATGATATGCATTAACATGTTTTGTACTAAGGCAGCCCATGATGGACTGCCAACGCATCCTAACATACTATAAACACAAAATGAATAGCACCCCAACACAGTGTGCTCTGCAGTGCCGGTACATTACTCACTACTGTGTTAGAGCGTTGGGGTGCCATTCAAATCAAAGGCACAGAGAGTAAAACACAAACGTTTTACCACTCATTAGAACAACGTACAAGTAATGAAGGAAGGAACAGCAGGAAGATAAATGGAAAGGGGAGTATTAGGCTTTTTTCATCATGAATGCTGCTGCCAGACTCATCCACCTTACCAACCGATCAGTGAACGCCATTCCACCCCCCTCTGCCAATTGCTCCACTTCCCCAAAGCCATCTACAACTCTGCCCCAACCTACATCGCCAACCTCATCTCAAAATATCACCCAAACCGTCCCCTTCACTCTTCCCAAGACCTCCTGCTCTCTTGTCACCTCCTCGCATGCTCACCTCCAGGATTTTTCAAGAGTGTCTCCTATCCTCTGGAACTCCCTACCCCAATCTGTCCTCCTATCTCCTACTCTGTCCACCTTTAGGCGATCCTTGAAAACTCATCTCTTCAGGGAGGCCTATTCCACCTTGCTATAACAGTATTTTCAGTTCTTCTATTAAATTATCCCAAACAGTTATTACCTTTTGTATCACTTGCCCCTCCTACTAGATTGTAAGCTCTCATGAGCAGGGCCCTCCTACCTCTGGTACTGAAATTATAATGTTAATAGTATTGTCTCACTCTATATAAATCCTGTATAACAATAATAATAGACACTCACTTTGCTTTGAATGTGCCAGTGTCTCTTTAACGTTCATTATTTGTGCTTTAACAAGCATTACATTAAAGCAGCCCATCATTTTTAAAGGAGTGCCAACACACCACAATGTATGTAAAATCAGACATTGACCATTTTTCAATGCTGTATAATACAACACACAGATGGTTCCCATCTGTGCATTGTTGTGCACTGAAATGTATATGCGTTCAGATGCACTGGCAAGGTTCTTTGGGGTGTCATTCAAAATAATTGGCACTGCAACTCACTGCACTGCAGATTGTGAATTACCACAATGCGTGTGAAGCCAGCTGCAAGATTTCTAACTTAGTGTATCAAAAGGGAAAACCATTTTTTGGCTATAAAGATGTGGACAACTCTTAATCATTTCCGCAAATTCCAGTCTGGCATTTTTATGTTTTTCCAGAAAAAGTGAAGGAGCAATCAGACATTGATGTACCTTGGAGTTCAGCTTGTATCTGTTTGGAAGTTCTCCTAGACTCTGTCTGCCATTCACACTATCCTTCTGTTCAGTCTGGGGTAGCTTGTCCTCTTGCAGCCATATCCAAGGAGGTTGGCTACACGTCCATGGACCCTAAACTTCTTAATATTTTTTGAAACTATAGTCACAAGCACATCAAGCTGCTTGGAGATGGTCTTATAGCCTTTACCTTTAACATGCTTGTCTACAATTTTCTTCCTGATCTCCTCAGACTATACTCACCTATACTTCCTTTCTCTGGTCCGTGTTCAGTGTGGCACACATGATGATACCTAACAGCAGAGTAACTATTTAAACAGGTTGACTGACTGATTACAGGATTGATGATATATCATGCTAATTACAGTCTAGTTTGAAATATCACTATGACACAATTATGTATAATTTTTTCTAGGGGTACCAGCAATTCTGTCCGGACCATTTTAGAATATTTTTGTACAATAAGCAATACTTTATCCCTTTTCACACTTTCTTTCTCTCCTTTAACATACCAAAGGCATGCAGGTACTGTATAAACCAGAAAGTTAATTGGATCACTTTACAAGAGAAATTAAGCATTCTAATGAGCTGTAAGGGTACCAACAAATTTGTCCATCTGCATATTCATTTTAAGTCACTTATTTACAGTTTTACATTTTACGTTCCTACACAAAAAGGCACAATTAAGAGTTTACAAATATTTTCTATTTATGAATTTTTATACAGTTTTGAGATAGGTTTTTTTTTTTTTAGAATTTTGAAAGTAATGTATTCATATGCGATAATAATGTTTTTTATGCAAGAAAAAAAGGTTTCCACAGTGGGGTGTGCGAGGAC
>NW_017306310.1:3073088-3101065 GCF_000935625.1 Nanorana parkeri | reverse complement strand
CTAGGCCTGATGCCATTTCAGAATGCCTGTCATCTACATAAATATATAGCTACAGAACTACTAGGCCTGATGCCGTTTCAGAATGCCCGTGTTCACTTCATAAATACGGCTGGGCGTGTTTTCGTTCGTGTATGCGCACACGCATGCCAAACATACGGGAGTTTGCGTTAGTAAATCAGGCCCTTTGTCTCAATAAATAAGCTGAAGCACAGTACTGATCCTTGTTTGGGAAGTCCATTTTGCAACTCATGAAGAAACATCATTTAACCAGTTGACATCTTCCCGGGATTAAAGGTGAGGGGCCAGGAGGGGGGAGATGGCGGCACTCGAGATTGGGGGGGAGGGCGCTCTGAAATTCACGCCATACAACCGATCGGTGGCTATAGAGCCGCTGATAGGTTGTATGTGAAACAGCCGTTAACGGCTGTAGTAACGAGCGGGTCTTTCCTGCCCCCTAGCGCGCGCGAGCAGGAATAAAATGCCGTCTCGCGACGGCAACCCGCGCATGCGAGTCTGCCGTCCGTCCGTTTTTTCTCAACGGGCGGACGGCAAGAGGTTAAGCAACAAGTTTTTTTTTTTAGAACAATTATAAAATATATAACAGCACAATTCCACACATAAAAAAAAGGTATTTTTCTCAAATGTAGAAGTCTTTCAATACCTCAGCTTTTTCTCTTAATGTTGTTTTTATTAACTTGCGATCAGGAATACTAATGACAAAATGGATTGCTGTAAATATTAAGAAAAAACAACTTGAGTATATCATGCTGGTTTTATGGAGACTCTGTTGGCAATTTAATGGCTGTTTGTGCAGCATCAGTGACATCCAGCAGAGTGCTTTATTAAGGGAAGATACAGTATGCATTGCCTCAATATGTCCGATCCTCTATTACTTAAACATAATAGAATGCTTGAAAGAATGAATGACATGCAGCCAAATATAAATGCATCCTGAATCATATTTTTTTGGCTGTGATGGCTGCTTCGGAGACTCTTGGGGGGTTGTAATCTCCTGTAGTTTTCAGAAGGCATGAAGCCCAGCTGTCTTTGTCAGTACTACCGAAGCTAGTCATCTTAATCACACATAGCAAGGGATTTGAATTCCTCATAGCGGTTTTCTGTGATGGAAAAGCAGCTTGCAATGTTACAGGTGAGTATTCCCAATTAGAACTCCAGGTAGGCAGCCAACCTGCTCTTCATACGCAGACTGCTGTTATTATTCATCTTAACCATACAGTTAACACTATAAGAGAAAGAACAAAATTAAAAATAAAAGCAAATATTTAAAAGATACATTTTATCTGCAGACATTCACAAACAAAAACTCATAACTATGTAATGTAGCATTTCTCATCTTGAAGGTGGCTGCTATATTGTCAAACATATTTGCTGACTCCTGTCTAAGGCTCCATTCACACTTAGCGACACTTACCTCGTGCGGAACCGCACGGCCGGGAAAGCGCGACTGTTCGGGGCGGCATTCCAGCGACGATCTCGTGACCTTCACCGTCGGGCTGCATGCAGAATTAGAAAAATTGCGCGACATCCGCGGGAAAAAGGGTCCCGCACAGGCGACACGCGACCGTGACGAGCGACATGGAGCTGTTCAACAGAACAGCTCCATTGAAAATCATTGGCCGCCGACTTCTCGCAATATCACGCTGCAAATATGCGCGATATCGTGGCGGA
The DNA here is from genome assembly GCF_000935625.1 of Nanorana parkeri. Taxonomy (NCBI): domain Eukaryota; kingdom Metazoa; phylum Chordata; class Amphibia; order Anura; family Dicroglossidae; genus Nanorana; species Nanorana parkeri. The sequence goes on along the minus strand of NW_017306310.1, from coordinate 3,099,376 downwards.
AATCGCTTGATTAAACGCCCAGTGTGAATGGGCACTTAAGGCCAGGGGACTATTTAACATGAAACAAAAGATTTCAAAGCCACTGAGTTTAATTCAGAAGCCAATCGTTCAATCAGCTAGGGAACACACACTTCCAAAGTTTAAAGTTAAAGTGACATTAAACCCTCAGATTTTTTAACATAAAACAATACTGTAATGTGTGCCTTACTGTAATCCATGGTAGTTTCCCTTCTCTTTGCTGCTCTTCCTTTTAAATCTGTATCTGTTCTCATGCTTGGGGAGAACTTCTGTTTTGCAGCAGACTGCCTTGTCTCTGAAATGGATACATGGTGTCTGTGTGTACGTTTGCAACCTGAGCCAGCACTACAGGAAGAGGCACTCAGCTGCAAAGGGAAGTTCTCCCCAAGCATGAGAAGACATGAGGATTTAAAAGGAAGAGCAGCAAAGAGAAGGGAAACAACCATGGATTACAGTAAGGAACACATTACAGTATTGTTTTATATTAAAAAAATCTGAGGGTTTAATGTCACTTTAAAGCAAGCCTGTCACTAGAAGTGACAGGGTAAAGTATGCGTAAACACAGAGCAGAAAATGTAATATGTTGCAGCATTCCAATCCTTAAATGTGTTCTTGTTTAGGCTTTTTGTAGGCTAGTAACACACTTCCTTTCTTAGGGTGGCTCCACTCTATGGAGGAGCAACATAGCCACCCTTGGACATTGTTATCCAGTAGGGAAGGTAGTGTAGACACACTAGCAGTTTTAGATGGACTTGACTAACAAATTAAAACTGAACTCCAGATAACACTTTTTAAGCAGTCACTGCGACAGTCTTTTTTTTCCTTTTGGGATAAAGGTCTTACATAAATGAATAAAAGCTGACCATTGTAAGGACCCCTGTCAGTGGTAAATGGTTTGTTTCAACCTTCTAACTGCCACATTTCCTGGAGAACTTGACCTGTTAACAGAAGTTACAAAATGACAGACTTACTGGCTGGATCACCAGGTGAAAATACATTGCCATGGGCAAATGCTCCAGATTTTGTCTGTTGCAGTTTTGATAAATTCCACCATTGTGTTAATAATTACAGGGATCTCAAGTCTCCCTGATGTTCAGGGAGTCTCCCTCTATTAGTTAGCGGCTCCCCGACGTCCGCGAGAGAGGCATTTTCTCCCTGAAAGGTTTACTGTGAGTAAACCTTTCCGTTAAGGTATCAGTGGGCAATTTCCGGTGACGTCGATGTCCGTGACGTCACCGGATCTCCGACGGAAGCCGGCGGAGAGGTGAGTACTTTGATCGATCAAAATAATTTTGATCGATCAAAGAAATTAACGATTAATCGACGGATTAATCGTTAACTTCCGCACCCCTAATACATATCATTATTATTACGTTTATATTCTGACGACGACCAATGTAAAAAAACAAAAAAAAAACAGAAAGGGCACCTCCCTGAAAATGAGACAGGAACCTCCCTGAAATAAGGTTTTGCAGGTTGGGATGTCTGTAATTAAGGTACTTGAATGTATTTGAAAGATAAGCAAATCGGCTTATTCATTGACAGTTTCATTGTCACAGGTCGGCTAGAACTATGAGGATGAGTGATAAGCACTCACCTCATAGTTCTCCTTTAACTCATCCGAAGTTAACAAAAATTCGGAGGAATCCGAATACCAAAACTAACTGACTTTCCGACCCGAATCCCCAACTTTTTTGCCTGTGCACATTTCTACTTTGTATGTAATCAGGCAGGCCTTCATACTACATAGTTGTATAGTCAGATTGCATAGTATATGGTTGTCCTTACTGTCAGACAATCACAGCAGTGAAAGGGTAACCAGAGGTTGGTACTCAACATGTATACATTCCGCCTTGGGGTCACCATACATTTTAAAATCAAGCTTAGACTTACCAAAACTATATAAGACTCCGTTCACACCGGGCGGTTCGGCCACACGGATCCACCAACATGAACGATATACCTTTCTAAGGGGACCATTCATGCAACCGCGCGATCCGAACCGGCCCCCGGCCAAACTGCTTCCTGCACTATTTTTGCCTTGCTGATCAGTGCGGTTTCCATACAGGTTTCAATGGAACCACGCTGATCAGCGCGGTTTTGGGCGTTTTCAATTGCCTTTCAGCACTGAAGCGCACTTAGAAACTCGAGATGAAATATGTAAAACTGTAAACTTATGGATTAGGATATATATACATATCTGTGTATTTATAAATAAAGCTGCTGCTCTAGGGACACTGGGGTCAAAATGTATGGGTCACCAATAAGTGAACAAAAGAACTATCAAATGCGTGTTATTAACACACAATAAAAGTGCTTATAATCTTTAGTGCATAATCTGCTACCATATCCTGGTGGTAGCCAGTGAGATATTAAATACAAAATTTCACTTCGTGCAAAAAAAAAATTATTATACAAAAATTATAAGAAAATTCCTTGTTGCAATCAAATATAAACGTGCATCAAATCAATCCAAAGGGTCATGTATGCAAGTGAAAAATCATAAAGTGAGTCCAAACTGTTATTTAATCCAATTGTATATAATATATTGATGACAAAAACTTCAAACAGGTGCTTTGCAATCTTTCTCCCACACCGTGTGTTCACGCCAAATTCCCCACTGGGGTGCGCACTCACCAAACCAATATCGTTTGTAGGCAATAAAAAGATGAGAAGCAGATACGTCCCAGCAAGCGGCTCATCAGAGTCCCATAGATCGATATTTAACGAGAATAAAAAAGGAAACTCCTCATGGTTTAGTCGACATCAACATGTTACTAGTAACTTACAGTTTGAAAGCAAAAAGATCGGCCGCTCACAGGCAGCGTGTAGATGTCCTGTATTTCCTTGTTGTGCGTGGTATTGAGATGTGTAGCCCCGACCTGACGCGTTTCGTCATAAAAGATGTCCTCAGGGGGATCGCAGGTCTGCACTAAAGATTATAAGCACTTTTATTGTGTGTTAATAACACATATTTGATAGTTTTTTGGTTCACTTATTGGTGACCCTGAGCGCTGCACACTCATTTACATGCACTTAGAAACTCCCAAAACCTCCCCTTTGAGATCAGCGCGATAGCCGCGATGATCCGCAACGGCCCAGGTGTGAATGGGCTCTAAGATCCCACCTAAACCATCCAATCAAGTTGTAACTGGTCAGGCAGGCTCTCACACCACACAGCTGTTGGCAAATTGTACAATCAGCTTGTAACATGTGTGATGAGCCCTAGACAGGTATCAAAGTCATACATGGCTGGGCGCTGCATACACAGCAAAATGACAGCCCCCCTCCTCCCGATGACGAATCTCTCCATGCAGCAGCCGGCTGTCACGTGGCACTAAAATCATCCTAGATCAGCAAGTTAGCGTCACCCCGTGACGTCACCCATCCCCACTGAATTCCTATAGCACAGAGCTCACCGGTTCCGGCAGCCTCCATTGTCCAATCAGAAAAAGAGAAGGGCGGGGTACTTGGCAAGAGCAGCCAATCACAGTTCAGCAGTGAGAGGGACATGTCCGGGCAAGACCGTAGAGAAGTCGGTATAGGAACACGTGTCATCTGTACAGTTCTGGGTCCGGAGAGTCGCGGGGGACCGGCGGGCGGGTGTCAGGTGAGACGAAGTCTGTTGGAACGTTGTAGATTTATAGTAATGCGAGGCCGGGCTCGCTGGTAGGTCGAGTTCTGTAGCAGCTGGACACACATGGCCCACGTGAATAATGCAGATGTCAGCACTAGCTCCTCTATACTCCCTGACGGCATATGACGGCGACATGTCTCTGCACTGTGCCGTTCTTTGAAAGATGGGTGCACCCATTAGTGATATGCTGAACGTTGGTGAAAATACTAGACGACTGTTGTAGGAGGGTTCTTGATTTTTACAGATGAGGCCTCTTACCCCAATATTAAAGTGACATTAAAGTCCAAAAAAAGTTTCCCTCCCCCCCCATGTTAATGTTAGCACTTACCTTTAAATGATGTCTCTTATTCCGATCATCTTCCTCTTCTTTCCCCATGTTTTCATCTGTCCCTCCAGCGGTGTGACGTCACTCCGATCCAGCGCTGACTGCTCTGTCCCTCCGATCCAGTGGTGTCTGCATGCTGGTGCACGCGTCCATAGACTTACCTTGCGTCTCTGCTCGTCTCCCGGCCGAGAATCGGAACTGCGCATGCGCCTGCCCAAGATCCTTTGCGGCCGTACTAGCAGTTCCTGATTCTCGGTGCGGGAGCGCGGAGCGATAACGAGGTATGTTTAAACCTAGTTAAAGCGTTTTTTTTTTAAACTTCTTGCCTATATCTACTGCTTGCTAGCAGTAGATATAGGCAAACAAACCGGAGGGTTTAGAACCCCTTTAAGATGTCACATGACAGTGAGGAGAAGTTAGGCTCCATTCACACATGAGCGGTTTGCGTGGAAAGGCGTTAAACATAAAAAAATCAATGCTTTCCAATGTGCATTGTTCACACTAGGGTGGTGTCCGCACAGTACGAAAATGTGTGTCCTGCAAAAATGTCCTACTGTGCTTTTAGGTGCATATTCCATGCGCTTGCGGCTATTAATATAGCCACAAATGTGTGGAATCTGTGCGTTTGATGTGTGGGAAGAAGCGTGCATTTTCACGGCCACATTTAGGTTGGCATTAAGAAGTAATAGCACCACAAACGTGCTGCACAGTTTTACTGGACGTTCCCTGGTCTGTTCCCACTCTCCATCCTAACCCCGACTGCTGTGGTCCTGGGCCCTCCAGAGGAGTGGGGGACCCTAAAAACCACGAGGGGGGTGGTAGTGATCCAGCACGATTGCAGGTTAGTATAAGTGATCTGGGTGGCAGTACATCCGCCCAGATCAATTGTAATTAAGGAGCTGGGCCAGCGATGGCCGTTTACATACAAGCGGTCCGGCATCTGTGAAGACGCCCGATCGCTTGTATGATGGAAGTGAAGGTGCGCCTCCCTCCTTACCTCTGGTCGCCGTCGCTGTCCCCGCAGCGATCCCGGGCCTCCATCCGTCCCGGGCGATGTGGCTCTGTGCACTGAGAACGGAGGAAGAACCTACCAGATCTCCCTCCGCTCTCCTCCCGGTCTCTGAATGCAGGAAGTGATGATGTATATTACATCACTTCCGCGTTCCTCTGTCACTCTTCGGTACAGGAACCGGAGAGAAGCTGATGAAGCAGATCTGTGCTTCATCAGTTTCTCTGGGGGTCCCTAGGTGACAGGGGTCTTAGAGACCCCTGATGTCTCCATAAAGGGGACCTGTAACTGTAATTTGTTATTACATAGGGTACTTATTAGCACCCTATGTGATAATAAAGTTAAGTGTAAAAAAAATTCTCACAAAATAAATAAAAATTTACACACACAAAACAAACAAAAACACCACAATTTTTTTTTTAAAGTCACCACTCTCTGCAGGGAGAAGATTGGTAACTGATCGATCATCAATATGTGATCGCTCAGTTCTCGATCTATAGAGCCAACGTGGGACCGCTTCATTGTCACACGTCAGCTCTAACTATGGAGATGAGTGAAATTCACCCCCCTCATAGATCTCCTTTGATATACAATACAAAGAGAGGGAATTCCCTTCTTAGACAGTTGTCATTGGAATAGGTATCCCCACATTGCAAGATTTTCCCTTCAAACATTTCTGATTTCTTATAACTTTCAGCCACAAATGTATAGACGGTGGTGAAACTACCCAAATGGACACAGAAAGCAATAAGACCTGGGGTTCCTACTACTTCCCTATGCTATCCAAAACTAAAGATATACTTCAATCTCATGAAGGGCCAAATGTATTAAGACTGAACTCTGAGCAGAACTCTTAATACATGTGTACACATACATACAAACGTCATGAATTTCAAGTGTTGTTGCAGCCATGAGCTTAGGGTCATTTTCTTCAGCTGGCTCCCAGCTATCCAGTAAAAGTGATCTGGGTGGTTCTAGAGCCGTCTGATCCCTTTTATTGGCCTGTATGTGTGACAACCCAGCAAGCTGACAGCCCTGAACCCGGAAGCACTCAGAGCACTTGTTGGCTGAACATCCGGGTAAGCAGGCTGTTAAGCATAATCCTGTGCTTGATTTGCTGGGGTGAAAGGCAGGGGAGAGGTCTAATAAACCCACTGATGTCTTCATAAAGAGAACCTGTCACCTGCCCATATGCTATCACATAAAGGGCTGGTTAAAATAGTTGGGGAAAAAAGTGTTGAACAGAAATAACGGGGCGCCCACATGTATGGAAACAGCGACTGCACCACACACGTTTGGTGATCGCTGCAAACGTCAAAGGGAGAGCAGTAATTCTAGTTCCATTGTTGTTTGTTAACTCTAAATTGATGAGTGGCAAAGGCTTTTAAAACATCGCCTATGGACAATTTTGGGTTTCACAGGCACATTCAATTTTAAGGTTTGATGTTTTTGGTATCTTATGTACTTGATGCAACCCACTTTTATAATTTACCAGAAATTCGTTCTTCTACTGTGTTTGTTATACTGAATTTCTAATGTATTTCTTCCTGAAAATATAGATTTAATAAACAATTGTGTGAGACACAAAAATGCAACTACTACGGTTTTATTCTGCAGGGCTTCTGCTTTCAGAAAATGTTTCATTGTTTGAGGAAGTAATTTTCGACCAAAATGCACATTTTATGTGTGTGGATTAAAAATAGCTCTGGACACGAAGTGGTTAATGCCTATACTTTAGTGCTAGCCAGGACTGCCTTTTACTTCACAAAGGCCTGAATTCTGTATGGATTCTCTAAAGTGCTTGAAACAGACCTAAAGGATTTGGGTCCACGCTGACTTAATAGCACAACGTAGTTCTTCAGACTTGTCCGATGCACTGTAATGCTGCAAACCTCCTATTCATCTCAATCCCAAGGGGTTTTTTTTTTGGGATTGAAATATGTGAACTGTGCAGGCCATTGAAGGCCACACATTGGAATACAATTTAAAAAAATATGATAGGATTGAAAACATGAAACCTATCCTTGATGACTTGTTTTTGAAGTGGAAGCGTCATGGTGCCCCACAATCTAATCTGCATTTGTTTGTTTTGGGTCAGTGACGGTCCAAATAGTAAACATTTAGGTACAATCACAGTCCTGGACTTCACACCTCCATCTATATTTACGTATTCTGATGAATTCACAATCATGCTCATGAGACCGCCAGGAGGGATGTCACATTATCTCTTCACTAAGGCCAGGTTCACTCGCTGAAAAACGCTCAGCAAGTGAAATCCCATACTTTCCTATGGGCATGGTTCCCACCTGGGTGTATTTCAGCCCGTGGAAACGCGCTAAAAAACGCCCTACGCCTAAACAAGTACAGGAGCTTCTTTGGCGCGTTTTTCAGCGCGTATCCATTGTTATTCCCGAGTGTGGCTCGGGGTTAACAACGCGGTACCCCCGAGCCACACTCGGGAATACAGCGTCGGACTTACCTTGTCCGCGATCCCCGGGTTCCATCCCTTGCGAGCGGCCGCGTCGCAGGGGGGCGGAACCAGCGGGAAGTTTGAAAGTTTTTTTTAAAAACACAGAAAATAAAGGAGAAAAAAAAATCATACCGCCAGGGAGATATAAAAACGTGCGGTTCACTGAATGAAAAAAAACACGCCTACGGTACGCCCAGGTGTGAATCCAGCCTAAGACCCCATTCACACTGAGCGACATGGAAATCGCGCGACTTCTTCCTTCCTATTGGGCTGTATGCAATCAGGAGCAATATCGCTCAAAATCGCTCTAAAAAAGGGTCATGTAGGAGCGACAAGCTACCATCGACGAGCTACAAGCGATATTGAGCGATATTGAGCGACGAGATGTGAACAGCTACATTGAAATGTATTGGTGAAGCTACATAGAGCGATATAGCGCGGAAATATGAGCGATATCGCTGCATAAATCGCTCAGTGTGAGGCCCCGTTCACACCTTTCCGTTTTGTCGGGCGTTCAACGCTCTATGAACGCTCTACAAAACGTACAACCATGAAAATCCCATTGTTTTCAATGGGTATGGTTCACACCTTTCCGTATTTCCGCCCGTCTGAACGCCCTACAAAAGTACATGTACTTCTTTGGGCCGTTTTGGAGGGCGTTTTCCATTGGGATACAGCCAAGTAGCCTTCGGAATCGCGCGACAGACGTGCATGCGTAATACGCCTAGGTGTGAACCCAGCCTACATGGGGCCTAAGAGGGACTTTCTAAAGTCATTTTTGTATCCTCTTTCATTAGGGAGATTCTAGGGATGGACCAATACCATTTTTTCCAGACCAAGTATAAGTACCAACAGTTTTCCTCAAGTACTCCCCAATACCAATTACTGATACTTTTTTTTTTTTTCTTTCAGTGTCATGTGGCATTTTTTTCTAAAGCAATACTGACTTATGATTTTAGGACAGTGGTGGAGCGCCAGGGCCTGGTCACAGCTGCAACCGCTCTCACCAGGGGTACCGATCGGTCTCGCAGGCAGTGTGCCTTCACAGAATGATTGAGGAGATTTTCGCCCGGTGATTCACAGGATGGCTGTCAGGACCTTCCCGGGGACCACGGCAGCCTTCCTCCGAACAGCAACGCCTGTTTACAGCACCGGCTTCAGTTTAAACATTTAAGTGCTGGTATCTTCCCTTATTATCGGGGCATTTTCACGAGTATTCATGAAAATGCCCAATATCGGCACCGATACAGGTATCAACATCAGTACGTTCCTAGAGATTTCCCTTTACTTCCTGACCAACAGTCCCAACAGAAAGTGAGGTGATCACCTTCTAGCCAATTGTGACCAGAACAAATGCCCATTTTGGAAGATTTTTTTTCGGTTTCTGTTGTGGTGGCAGCTTAAGTCTTTAGAGTGCCCATCACTTTCAGTCACCAGGCTAGTGTAGAGGGTGAATCTCCCTAGCATGGAAACAGACATAAAAAAAAAACCTGACGTGGGTTACAACCACTCATCACTAGCTAGATCTAAAGAATAAGTTTGAGCTGTAGATAAAAATGCTGAGCCCTTTGTTAAAGCTGAAACTTAGTTATGTAGGAACTGTCTTCCATTGCATGAGTGATTGTTAATGGACAGGCCTTGTAGGTTTGTCTGGCACTGAAATATTTGTAGGTGGGTGGGCAGTGTATACCATCTTCACTATGTCTATTGCTAAGTGACAGGTGCTCTCCTTAGTAGTAGTTTTTAATCTTTAAATCCCTTTTGTGTGTCATCTCTAGCAATCCCTGAAAATGGAAGGCAGAGCTGCCAGCAATTTGTTTTATGGCTTCCGAGGTTCCAGTCAATACCTGAGCTCTTCGCATAAAGATATCGTAATGGAGAAGCCTAAAGTTTCATGTGTGAAGAGCCACAGAAAGAGTAGAAAACACCAACGTTTTGTGAAGTACAAAGAGTTCCTGCAGCAGCATGGCACTCGGAAACTCAAGACCATATCACGAAAAGGAGACGGTTCATGTTGTGCAACTAATCAAGACAGCCATTGTAAGCTACATGTAGATGAGCTGAGCACAGATTGCTTGGATGACCAGTCAAAACTCGATAAGATAAAGGCCATGCTTTGTTCTCTTCCAACCATGGCTACAAGCTCCTCTGTTTGTTCGACAGCATGTGACTATGACAGTGGCTTGTCCATGTCAAGCAGTTCTCATTCTAGCAGACCTTCGTCCCCTTGCTCATGGCTAAAGCCTGGGAAGTGTGTTGCCATTGACTGTGAGATGGTTGGCACAGGGCCTGGTGGTCGGATCAGCGAGCTGGCACGGTGTAGTATTGTTGACTACAGAGGAGACGTTGTATATGACAAATACATTAAGCCACAGCTGCCAATAACAGACTACAGAACACGGTGGAGTGGTATCACCATACGTCACATGAAAAACGCCATTCCGTTTAAAGTTGCGCAGAAAGAGGTAAACGCTATGATACTTGGAGCTGAAATGATTCCATCACTTAATTTTAATGTAATACTGTTTTATGTCAGAAAATTTGGTTAACTGGCACTGCATCATATATTGCATAGTATTACAGAAAGTCTGCAATGGTGTCTGCCATCAAATGCCATTCACAGTTAAACCCCTAATGTGCCCAAGGTTTGCTTTAATGTGAATGAATCTACAAATTGAAGCAATAGCCAACACATTACCATAGTTATCTTTTGTTCTTTGATTCTGAAGTGTAAATGTATGGGAAAGTTGGGTCAGATCAGTTTGTGGTTTTTGCTAGAAGAATTTAAAAAGCCAAATGGGTGATACATCTCCAGTGCCATCTTCTATTTCTTTGGTCCACGAGTCCATCTGCCCACTTTCTGCAGTTATTACAAAGGGAGTTCACTTTTCCTGTTGGATTATGCATTTATCTTTTACCATACAGATTATATAATGAATATTGAGATTTGTAATCCTGCAGGAACATAGAGCTATTGAAAGAGAACTATGGCCCAACTTTGTTTTTTGCCATAGTTTTCTTTATGGTGGCAGGAGGAAATTTACTATGTCCTTCTGTGTCCCAAAACTCTGCATCTAGCAGGCTATTGACCACTATATGCTGACAGCGCAGAGCCACGCTGCAGCTGGGAAGGATCCCGACCAATATTGTCAGGTGGCTCTGCCTCTCTAGAGTCAGTCAGCTGTGCCCGCCTTCCTGTCTGTCCCTCCAGTCAGAGGGGGGAAGCCCTGCGGGGAGCGGTCACTCTCTGCAGGGAGAGGATCGGGAATTGAGCGATTAGTGGGATGTGATCACTCAGTTCTTGATCAATAGAGATGACATGTAACAGCTGCAGTGTCACCCATTGGCTCTAACTGTGGAGATGAGTGGTTTTCACTCATCCCATATTTCTCCTTTTAATGACTGGGGGGAACATTGGTGAGGAGAATTTGCCACTTAAGGCTCTAAGGAAAGATGCCATTGGCTGATTAAACCCACCATTGTATACTCATAACTGAAAGTCAAGTTTTGTGAGGCTTGACCCTTTAAGGGCTAGTTCACACCAGATGCAGTCTGCTAAGTTTGGCAGCTGCATCCAAACTTTATTACAAGGCTTTCCTATGGGATTTCTGCTGCTCTGTTCACACCAGTGCAGTCTGTTCCAATGCAGTCAGAAGAAATCCTGCTTGCCCCATTTTAGCTGCACCTGATCGCAAAGGAACAATGCATCCAAAATGGGGTGGGGGGGAGCAGATTTGGAAGTGCTCTGACAGGAAGAAGGAAGCGACATCATGGTCTAATATGCATTTTGAATTTTTTAAAAAAATCGGATCACTTCATAATTGCGGTTAAAAACGCAGCAAACCCCATTGCAGCTGCGCAGACGCACGCAGATGTGATGCAGTTCTGGTGTGAACTAGCCCTGAAGTGCAACAGGTATATCCGTGAGGTGGTTTTAATATTTTATTATGAGGATATATTAATGTTAGTGCTTATCCACAGGGTCAGCCCCGTCCTAAGCCCTCATGACGTCCAGATTGCCACAAGTGAGTAGGCTTTAGGTTAAAATCTAAAAAGGGATACTTTCTAGCTCAGCGTTGGTGCATAGCAAACACTCGCCAACCTCAATTTTTTGAAAATGGCTGGGAATTGGCCTTCTACCTGCATGCTAAGTCTTGCAGAGTATGATGTATATGAAGACTACCTTTTAAACATTTTGTATTTTATCTCAATTAAATACATGCTGTAATGCCTTCTGTTTGTCTGGGATTACTCTCTGTTCAATAACTTAGAAGTAATCAGTATTGATTATGCAAGATATTTCTACTAAAATCTTTATGAAACCTGTTCTATGATTTGTCTTCCAGATCCTGAACATCCTCAAGGATAAGAGAGTAATTGGACATGCAGTGCAAAATGATTTTAAAGCTCTAAGATATTACCATCCCAAGGAACAAACAAGAGACACGAGTAGAATACACCTGCTCATCCAAATGGCAGAACTGTCACATACACCTTCTTTAAAGAGTCTAGCATGGTGTCTTCTGCAGAAACGGATACAGGTAAGATTAGGTATTAAGGATGCATCGATACCATTTTTTCCCAGATGAGTACGAGTAACGATACTTTTCCTCATATACTCGCCGATACTAATTACCGATGCTTGTGTTTTCTTTTTAGTGTCATGGGACAATTTTTCAAAAACTATACAAACGAATGATTTTAGGACAGTGGTGAAGTGTCAGGGCCCGGTCCCGGCTGTAAATGCTGAAACCCTGATAGTTCTGCCGCTGACTCCAAGCTGTAGAGCAGGGGTGCCCACACTTTTTTGTGTTAAGATCTACTTTTCAAATGACGAGCTACATGAGATCTACCAACGAGAAAAAAAAAAACCTCCCTTGCTCTCGCTCTCCTGGCTGTCTCTCCTTGCTCATCCTCCTGGCTGTCTCTCTTTTCTCTCCTCGCCCCCTAATGGCTGTCATTCCTCATTTTCTCCCCTGGCTGTCTCTCCTCTCTATCTTTCCTGTCTGTCTCTTCCCCGCTCTCTCTCCAGGCTCACCTTGCTGTATTTTGCAAACAGTGTAGTGCAGGAGGCTGTGTAAACTAATATTCTTTGATGTAATACATAGCAATTCAACCACCAGTATCAGGGAGCTTGGCTCAGCAGACTCAGGCTAATAGGTAATCATGTGTGCACAGCTAAATAAATATACCAAAATGGAATAAGGGGGCCACCATTCACGCCCTTCCTGATCTACCAGCATCAGCTTTGAGAGCTACTGGTAGATCACGATCTACCTAATGGGCACCCCTGCTGTAGAGGGACTACAAATCCCAGCGATACATTATACAGGAATGCAGAATACCACCAGCTATAGAGGACTAGAAATCTCAGCAATACATTGTAGAGCAGTGCAGAATAATATGAAGCTACTTACTGTGTTGCTCACCAGGGCTGCTAGCGGGGGTCTCGCGGATGTGGGAGGAGGTGAAGGATGTGCGACAAGGACCCCAGATGGCTGCCACGAGGTCCCCCAGTAAGCTTGGGACCTTAGGGCAGCTGAATGTATTTAAAAAAATGTTTAAAGTGCTGTTATTGGCGTTTAGTGTCCAGGCATTTTTACAGGTACAAAAATGCCCAGCATTGGGACCGATACTGATATTTGTGCATCCCTATTAGGTGTATATACTGGGTCATTTCATGAAGAACTCTGAGCAAAAATGTTCTTCACACTTGCAGTGGGACTTCATCTGCACTGCAAGGGTCAAGTGCTCATTTTCATCTGGGTGCCAATATAACAATGTTATACTTGCCGTATCCTCACTGCCGGCTGGCTGTTACAGTACTCCCTCAAGCCTCTTTCCTCTGTTCCAGTGATGGTATGTCCCTTGGCATCCTCACGTCCAGTACACAGTGTATTGAAAGTAATGACTCACAGGAGCTTAGACCGCTGGAGCGCAGGGGAGATGCTGGAAGCACTGGTCTAACAGCCAGCCAGCTGTGAGGATCAGGTAAGTATAACTTTTTTTATTTTAGTACTTAGACCTAAAATAAGCACTTAACCCTTGCAGTGTGAGGGTAGCCCCATTGCAAGGGTTAAGAAAACCTTTGCCTGGAGTGCTGTAATAGTATTTGCCTCAAAATCTAGATAAAAAGCTTTTTGGCTGGATTTTTGGGGAAAGGTTAAACTGTGTTTTTTGAGGACCCCCCCTCAGAAAAGCAGTTTCCTCTTATCCCTGGATGTAAGGCAAATAGATGATCAGCTTGATTTTAGAGTTGGCCTTTCATGTGGCCCAGCTGTTACTGCAGACACTTGGAGGTGTACATACCTGCAGATGCCTTCCAAACCTTTGTCAAAGCAGATTTCCAGACTATTGAGGCAAAGCTTTGGAACTTCTGATAGGGGCCAGAGGTTGCCTCACCGTACCTTCTGCACATTCTTATTGGCCGGTTATGCTACTTGTCATAATTTATAGACCAATAGGAATATGTGACAGCATTTTTAAAACTCATTCATGGCTGTCCTTTGGTTGTCATGATGTGTTTCACATGTCATTGTGTACACAGCCGTGGCTACAACAAAGACTTGTAGTAGACACCCTTGGCAGGCAAAGAGACAAATTAGTTGTATATGATGAACTTTCCTAATAATTATATTTTATTTTTCTTTGTGTGATGCAGGTGGGTAAAAAGGGACACTCGTCAGTGGAAGATGCTCAAACATGCATGGAGCTATACAAATTGGTAGAGGACCAGTTAGAACAAGACCTTCTTAATGACATTCAGGAAGCCACTGTAAGCATTCCAGAAGAGGACCGTACTGTAAAAAACAACCACTACATGGATGATCAATACTGGCCATCAGACTTGGATGAAGACTGCAAATGATTGCCAAATACTAAACTGTAATATGTATTCATGTATATTTAAATATTTGTTAGTAATTTTATTGCTGGTTTTGTATATTTAAATAACTTATTGAATACTGTTGGCAGTATATAGAAATGAATGAGGCAGCAGCATTATTACTTGAACCATCTGTAAGAGAAGGCTGTAACAGATTCTGTAGCAACAGGCAAATGTTCAGGGCCCATTTGCACCTTTTTGAAGCATATTTTCCTTAATGCATTTTCCACTAAAATAAATGAAAAGACATCAAGTGTTGCATTGCATTTTTTTAATACACTTAAAATTGACATGACTTTCAATGTATTTCTATTGATTTCAATGGTACACACAGGTAATAATGCCAAAGGTTGTGGTGCCTTATTCTCTACCTCATTGAACATTAATCTTTTTATTTTCACTACCCACATTGTCTTGGCATTAAATCGATGGGTAAAGATGTCTCTACTTCAGCAAACAAAAAAAATCTAAGCAGTTACTGTATATTCCTTGAAACAGTTTCTTCTTTGGCAATAATGGTAATGGGCTGGACTGTTTGACATAAGAACTGTATCTGTTGCCACCAGTCATATTCAAACCTTCACTGCAAAAAACTCTTACATCTGATTTCATTGATTTGTACCTCCAATCAGTTTTCATTCCAAAATGCCAAAATTATTACTTAGAATAATATGTACTTTTTTTTTTTTAAATAATAATTGTATAGATTTTGATGTGCGCATTACATTCAAGCTTGTGCATTTAAAGTAGCTTTTCGTCTTAAGCATAAAGATATTCTTAACTCGTGCAGTCCCCACTGCGATATGGAGAGTGTCCTGACCCCTGCTCTGGACAAGGCTGAGAGTATCCGCCTTGCTCCTCTGGATTTTCTGAAAGCATATTGCCTTGGAAACTTGCTTTCCTCAGCCAATAGTGTCTGAACTAAAAGCAAAGACTTGCACACCTAGGTGCAATTTAGATTCTATGCAGTGTGCAGAGATCTTTGCTAGAGGGCTCTGTTCCTCCCTGGATTCTCAGCAGGCAGAACACCCTTGCCTCCTGCTGCAGGTACTCTGCTGTAGACAGAGTACTTTTTTGGAAGCTCTTCACTCGGGTTTTGGTCTTTCCTCCTTGGTGATCAGGCGCTACTGGGGAAGGTCCTCCAGATGCCTTGCCTTGCTCTGACTGTAATCTGGTATATGCTCTTCGCATATTGGCCAAGATTTTGATCCTGTGCTTCACAGTTGTTGATCCTGCAAAGTCACCATCACCAAAGGAAGAGGGTACCCAGGGGAAACTGCCATAAGGGTAGACAGGAATGAACATTAGGCCTGATGAAACTAAACACCCTCTATGACAGTTAATAGCCAACATATTTATTTATTGCAGGTATTTATATAGCGCTGACAATTTATGCAGCACTTTACGTAGCTGCACATTCACATCAGTCCCTATCCTCAAGGAGCATACATTGCGGTACTCTGCTGTAGGCAAGAGTGTTCTGCCTGCTGACAATCCAGGGAGGAACAGAGCCCTCTAGCAAAGATCTCTGCACGCTGCATAGAATCTAAGGTCCCTATCTCACATGCATACATAGAGGGCCAACTTAGAGAGGAGCCAATTAACCTGCCAGCATGTTTATGGAGTGTGGGAGGAAACTGGAGTACCCGGAGGAAAACCACACAAGCACAGGAAGAACATGCAAACTCCTTGCAGATAGTGACCTGGCCGGAATTCGAACCGGGGACCCCCTGTGCTGCCCATAACATACTAAACGCATTTCTTAGATTAGGGGCAGGACAAGGCTTCTTGAGGACCTTCCCCAATAGCTTTCTGTTCAGTCAAGGAGAGAAGATCAACACCCCAGTCAAGAGCTTCCAAAAGGTACTTTGGACATACTCTTGCTTTTAAATATGTCATTACTTTGCCTCACCATATGGATGGCGCTGCATACTCAAATCTAGACCACTAGCTTATCTATGATGTAATATATCTCTCCATTCTAGAACCCCAGCACAAGGGTTAATTTTGCTGATAGCTAGAGTCCCTCTTTAATGCTGGACCTCTTTAATGCAAAGTCATTCCACAAGCATTATAAAGTGCAATGGAGGAACCAGAAGTCTCATCTCAAAAAGAAGCATATAAAATTCTATTTTCATTCCACGTGTAGAAAACTGACAAGTTGTCTTCCTCTGTTTTCTCGAATCGGGTGGCGAGACCATTCTCCTATGTGTTACAGGTCCTCTGTTGCGGGTGGGAGGTGCCAAGTGTGCACCTTCTGGCTTCCAGGTTCAACAATAAACTTAGCAAGTTTGTTTACAGGATCAGGAATCCTCTAGTGTTCATAGTGGAAGCTCTGAGGATCAGTTCAACCTGATCTACACATTTCCTCCTCTAAAACCTCTTCATTGCCTGTTCTACAGGATTGAGATGGAGGGTATCCGGTGATTCTATTTGCAACCAACTGCCCAGACTGATATGGTACTCGGACCTTATCAAACTCCTGGCAGACTCTCCATTGGCCATCCCAGATCATCTGGGTCTTCTGTCCCAATGTTCCATCCTGTTTCTCATGATTTTTTATTAAGAATTACAACCTCCTATCCCTAAAGCTGGCCATACACCTTACAATTATCTGCAGATTTTCTGTGGTGAGATGGAAAAGGTGCAACAGATTCCTCCATCTACACTTAACTGTGTGGATGGAGGAATCTCCACCTGGGCCAATCTGTTGCACTATTTCCATCTGACCACAGAAAAGCTGCAGATAATTGTAAGGTGTATGGGCACCTTTACAGCCAGGGATGGCCCCATCTTCGCTACTATTTAGATTGCAGTTGTCATGGTGATCAGCTATGATGCTAGCCATTTCAGGACTTAAAAGTTTGGTTGAGAACTGCACCAAGCACCCTGGCAACCTTGACAATTGGCATTCCCTAACACTAACTGTTCTAAAAGACATTACATCGATGGGTAAAGATGCTCTTTAAGAAAGCAGTATTTGTTACTTCTGTAAAATCCTTTTTTTTTGGAGTACATCATGTGACACAGGTTCCCCTTCTTGTTCTTATTAACACTCTTACTATTGCTTGCTGCATAATTGAGGAATTATGGAAGTATGAGGTGTTATACTAGGTTGTTCTTAGAGCTTTTGCTTGCCATTGTCCAATCTCCCGAAGGCAGCAGCATAAGCCAGTAATATTGAATTACCATCCTGTGCCCTGTAATGTACTCCAAGAAAAGTCTTTTATGGCAAGTCAAAAAATCCTGTTTTTCTGTAAAAGGACCATCGATACAATTACAACACAGTTAAAAAACATTGTAATGGTTTTTGTGGAGAGAAGGTACTCGCAACAAATTAGTGCTGGACGATAAGGCCTCATTTACAATGGCATGGACTAACCTGTGCCCATATGCATTTATAGAACATATCTAGTAAAAATGTAAGTGCATGCAATATTTTAAAAAAGTTTCCACTGGGTGTTTACCTGCATTTAGGTGCATGCAGATCAGCTGCATTTATAGAAGATAGAATTCTCTGCTTAGAGAGGTACTTTAGGTACTCTGAACACGTAAACGTGAGTAAATTTAGGCTGGGTTCACACCTGGGCGTTTCCTATGTGCACGTTTTTTTCTGGATGTTTTTTTAGCGTATTGTCTAGCGTTTTCGCACACTTGAAAACGCGTGACGTACGCGCGTTTTTTGATTGACTACATAGGCGCCCAATAAAAAAGAATTCCGGTCTTTACGGAGGCGTCTAATAAAAAACTTCCTGAGACGCAGCATTTCCTTTTCCTGTTTCTTTGTTATACAAAGGAGAGTGTGTTGTGTGCAGTTTCTTTGTTACAGAGGAGAGTGTGCTATGTGCAGTGTATTATGGAGCTTGGCAAATGGCGACGAACCGCAGCAGTAGCTGACGCAGTGCGGCTTATGCGTTTGAGGAGAAGGAGACTGAGCAGGCGAAGGTTCTGGGTCTATCCAGTGATTGCGAACCGAGAACAAAGAGGGCAGCTTTGGGCCATGTATGAAACCCTTCGTGGCCTTAGGCAAAGGCAAGTACATCTAAATGCATGAACACTTCATCAGCAAAAGGTCTGTTTATGCTTCCCAGATCATTTCTTCTGCATTTAAATAACTTAAACGCAGGAGTGGTAGTCTGAATGTAGCCTAGTACATATTTCTCTTGATTAATCTTGAAAATAAGCCTTTAACGGAAGCTTTTATGAAAAAATACAGAAAGTAAAAACAAAAGCTGACATGAAGTGCTGACTGTGAGTTTCAACCTGTTGAATGGGACTCCTAAGGAAAAATTTGAAAAAAATAAAGATGAAAATGTCAGTCGATAGATGAAGGCTTAAAGATGAAAAGGTAACATGAAAGCTTTATTTCCTGAAACAGGAACATGGACTAAATATGCACCCGATTTGTTGTTTTGTACCTCCAGATTCTATTTATCTAGGATGATATGAAGCTGAAACCTCCACATTTCTGGCATGTCAACTGCCCGAGTTTGCCAAGGACTGTGAAACAAAGGTTCCTGTACAAGCTGTTTTATTTTGCTCAATATTTTCTGCTTACAGCCATCCCTGTTGTTAACTGCAGGGAACACTATGCCTTATAGTAAAACACACTGGGATTCCAATAGAAAAATAGTCTGTGATTACTGCAAGCACACACACTTAAAATCCACAATGAAGCATTGTGTGGAATAATGTACCATTATTAGTGTATTCTGCAGAAACATTCTTTTTTTTTTTGTAATCTGCCAGTCAGGTCAGGTTTGTATTATGCTGACAGTCCTTTGTGATCTGAAAGCGTGTGGTCACATTTTCAATCCTATTTAAAGCTAAAACCCAGTAAGCACTTATTTCAGATTTTTGGTGATTAGTAGTTTTATTTTTGATCATATTTGAAAGCAGTTTAATTACTTGAGAGATACAGACTTGTTACAAAATTGTTGATCTGTAAGTACTGTTTTCCGTACAAGCAAATTTTTACCTCGATAAACTTGATTAACCATATTTAATAAAGACAGTAAAAACGACAATGATGTGTCTGTCACATGCGGCCCTTGGGAAGCAGGTTGGGCAGCAGGGATGCAGTCTGTCTTTTTGAAAGACTAGCAGTGAGATGAAGATTAGCAAAGCATAGTCACTTTATAGTACTTTTAAAGTGACAATAAGCTAAGGAGTTAAATCTTAAAAATTCATTGAAGTAGCTTAATTATTAACAAAAATGTATCTTATTTGTATATCACTCGGCTGCAAATCCTCAAATCATCTCTGAATTTGTGCTGACACTGTCCTTCCTTCTGGAGGGTGGCTACTTTTGTTCCCCATGGTCCCTATGTGTGTTTAAAGTAGTCACCGCTCCAAACTCGCTCCTATGATAGACTATGGGGTCTATGCACTAAGCTGCCGAGGGCAGCCGAGTGAACAACTGACCCCAAGTGAAGTGAGCCGAACACTTCAGGCTGGTACGGCTGATTTCAACATTTGGATAGGCTGAGCCGAAGCTCCGGCAGGCTACTCGCTGCTGTTCGGTCTATTCTTATAGATGCCGAACAGCAGTGAGTGAATAGCCGAATGCCACTGAGCGGCATTCGGCTCGGGACCGAGCAGAACAGAAAAAGAGTTTAAAAAGTTTTTAAAAAGTAGATAGAAAACGATTGTGCGGAGCTAGCAGTGACAGCTAGCTCCGCCCAATAGTTTCCTATTGTCCGGCGGCTCTGCTGCCGTAAAAAAAAAGTGAAAAAAAAACTCCCGGGCACACTGGGAGCCTCTCTCGGCAGCTTCGTGAATAGACCCCTATAACTTCAATACAAATCAGAAAACTAAACATGAGATTGTAGTCCATCACGGGAGCAAGCTTGGAGCGGTGGCTACTTTACAACACACACAGGGACCATAGGGAACAAAAGTAGCCACCCTCCAGAAGGAAGGACAGTGTCAGCATGAATTCAGAGATGATATTAGGGTCTACAGCTGAGTGAAACACAAATAAGATACATTTTTGTTAAGGTACTTGAATGCATTTTTTTAGATTTAAGGGTCAGTTCACATTATATGCAGTTGTGATGCAGTCCGTTTATTTTGACCTTTGCAGTCAAAATACATCACAATGCTTTCCTATGGGCTTTCTTGTGCTTTATTTATACCATTGCAGTGTGAATAAAGCACAAGAAAGCCCAAAGGAAAGCATTGTGATGTATTTTGACTGCAGCAGTCAAAATAAACGGACTGCATCACAACTGCATATGGTGTGAACTGGCCTTAACGTCCAAGTTTAGGGTCACTTTAATAATAAATCCCTGAATTCACATAACCATTGATATTCTAGCAGTACCCAAAACCTGGCTCAGGATATTTGGTCACAGGGTGTTCGGTGCTGAGAACAAATGTGAGCTTTACTGAAAGTATCCATGTACCCCCAACTATAACCTTTTCCTAACACTTATCATGACCCTTAAACCTAATCTGTTTCACCTCCTAACCCTGATGTTAGCCATAAACAGAGATATTTACAATTTCAATCACCTGTAACCTGTTGCTGTCCGCCCGTTGTGAAAAAACGGACGGACGCCACAGTCGCATTGGCGGGTTGCCGTCTGCTCGGATTGTTATCCC
Organism: Nanorana parkeri; assembly: GCF_000935625.1. Taxonomy (NCBI): domain Eukaryota; kingdom Metazoa; phylum Chordata; class Amphibia; order Anura; family Dicroglossidae; genus Nanorana; species Nanorana parkeri. Next base: position 3,078,425 of record NW_017306310.1, on the reverse strand, counting down.
CCTATGTAATAGCAATAACAATAAGTGTAAAAAAAAAATAAAAGTCACATATAAAAAAAAGTAGAAAAAAACCCCCAAACATTTTTAAGTCCCCCGCCACCACGTTAACGCACATATAAACGTAAATACGCATACGATGCGCCAGCGTGGGAAATCGACAATTGCGCTACACATGTTACATATCGTTGCGAACGCCGGAGGGAGAGCAATAATTTTAGGGCCTTCAATCACTGATAACATTAAACTGATGAGCGGTAAAAGCTTTTAAAGCATCGCCAATGGCCAATTTTGAGTATTGTAGTTTTTTGAGGTTTCGCACGTGTGCGCAATTTTAAGGCTTGACATGTTTGGTGTCTATTTATCCGATGTGACCCCGTCTTTTATATTTTACCAAACAATTGGGTAATAATAAATGTTTTATCATTTAATATAGGGGAAACATTTTTTTTTTTAATTCGATAATGTTTCCTTAATATATTGAAAAATAAAAACCCCAGTGGCGATTAAATAGCATCAAAGGAAAGCTCTATCTGTCCCCAAAAAATGGTATAAAATTCGTTTCAGTACAGCGTTGTATGACGGAAAAACATCAGTCAAAGTTCTGCAGCGCTGAATACTGAAAAATGGCCTGGATGGGAAGGGGGTTTAACACCGCGGACTTCAAGTGGTTAACTTATTTTGATCACAAAAGTGATCAAATAGATCAAGGCAACTTATCACAAAAGCCGTAAAAAACAGATGTTTCTGCGCTCCCTCTTCCACCCAATGTGCAGAACAAGGCACAAATTGTATTCCTCATATCAATACCTAATGAATCCTCCAACCTATGGCGGCTGTTATGATTAAGGGAATCATATTCTCTGGTAATGTTTTCTATAAACAATGTTAACTATCCTTTCTATAACTAACAAATATCCCCATCAAAATACCTAACAGGGTTATTCACAAAAGGGTGAAGAGTTTGGAGAAGGCAGGAGAACTGTACAAACACAATAGGCCAACACAATATCAATAAAGCTGGAGCTGCACATGGCAATTTGGTGGATCAATTGAATTAAAAAGCAGAACAAGATAGAATATTTTGTTTTTGATCAACCACAAGAGAAAGGATTAAAATTACCCCTACCAAATACGGCAGAAAAAATCATATTGCTTTCAAAACAGTTGCCGTAATTTTGTTTTAATTTTTCTCTCTTTGACTATTAGACTGTATTGAACATTCACAATCACAATCAACTGGAATCTGGTGGTTGATCAAATTCATGGGTGGTGAATAGTTTAGTTTCTGGTGATTACTTGTATTTGTGATTCCTGGTGGGTGGAAAGTGGTTAAAACTGCCATGTGAATGGCCAGCTTAATAGTTTTGATTGCTTCACATTTTTGAAAAACACTTTGAGTGGTTTTTTGTTGTTGCTATATTTAGCCATTTTTGCAATCAAAAGCTGGTTAAAAATTGTTAAAATTGCCTGAAAATGAATGCATGAATGGCCAGCGTAACTTAAAGTAAACCTGTCATACAATAAAACGTAAAGGAGCACATTATGCTTGATGTCACATATATGACAAAACCTATAAATACATCCCAAACAGATAACCTAACCATCAGATAATATAACCAATCAGATATTAATCTTTTGTAAAGGAAACCAGAACTGGAATAAATATTACGATCTGCCTTTGCTGATGTCTAGTATCATTTAACCCTCTTTCTCTGAGGCCAGGCAGTCATAGGTCCACCCCAGCATGTGACTAGAAAGTGAAAGAAGAAGCAGAACAGTGATGAGCTCGTCTCTCTCTCTCTCTCTGCTTTTCTCTATCAACATGCTCATTGTGATCATATGAACTTATTGTTTAGTTTCTATTTATTACAAGTATTTATATAGTGCTAATAATTTACACAACACTTTACATACTGCACTTTTACATCAGCCCCTTCCCTAAAGAATGTTAGATAGAAAGAAACTGTGCTAGGAATCAAATAACACTCTAAGAGCAGCTGTGCTTAATAGGTGAGTACACCCAAAATAGGAAAAAAGAAAATAGCACTGCGCTTCAAACTCAAAAATGATATTCCTAAAATGTGAAAAAAATAGTATAAACTGTGAAATTGTCACAAAGGGATACACAATTTTGTGTCATACACAACACCTGTGTTGCACAATGCCTTTGCTGATGAAAAAAAACAAAAAAACATGTGCTAGTACATCTCATAAAATGTGTACATATAGAAAATCCTGTGTTGAATCTCACAAGTGATGTATAACTCCCACCTAATCTGCATAACCATGTGTGAAGTCCATTACTTCTGGATACAATAAAGTCCTTGTATGTGAGGATATATCTTCCTGCTTTTATAATCAACACCAACGTCCGTGAATGCAAAAACAATTAGTGAATCAGTGCTCTCCAGTCTCCACCGTGCTCAAAGATAAGATCTGGCCGCACTCACCGACTCCTATTGCTCACCATATTTCAGATGAACAATTAGCGCTTTGCTGATATATATAGAACCAAATCCTCTCCTTTGTTTTTAATCAGACAATAAATTGGGGTAGATTCCTCCCAACTATGGCTTATCTCTTGTGCTCAGAGAGAGAAAAAAAGGCTTCCCATAGTGTAGTATGTCAGAATAAATTTATTTAAAACGATTAAAATGTACTTACAATTAAAATAAGGCAATTGCGTATGGATTGTGTCCACTGGAGCTCCTGTCTCTATGATTGTAATGCTCGCATAGATCCGCCCACCTAGGCAAACCTAGGTGGGCGCCCATCCGCCCACCTTGTAATGCTCGCATAGATCCGCCCATCAGCACAGGCATTGTGCAACACAGGTGTTGTGTATGACACAAAATTGTGTATCCCTTTGTAACAATTTCACAGTTTATACTATTTTTTTCACATTTTAGGAATATAATTTTTGAGTTTGAAGCGCAGTGCTATTTTCTTTTTTCCTTCCCTAAAGAAGCTTACAATTTAAGGTCCCTATATATCTTCTCCTATATCGTACACAGACATGAGCCAATTAACCTAACCTACGCATGTCTTTGGCGTATAGGAGGAAACTGGAGGAAACTGGAGGAAACCCATGCAAACACAGGGAGAATGTGTAAACCGGGGACCTCTAGTGCTGCAGGGCAGAAGTGCTAACCACTAAGCCACTGTGCTGCCCTATAGTCAAGCTGCTTCTTCCTTTCACACTCTAGCCTTGTTGTGCAGGAACTGAGGCCAATACAAGGTCAAATCCAGGTCCTTGCTCAGCTTGCCTACAGTATGTCTATGAAAGGATCCATCAGGTTTTTCATGCTAACATGCTTTTGTCGTGTCAATTATTAGCTTTCCAGGTAGAGTGGTGATTGAGGAGTATTTGGCTGACAGATGTGCATTGGTATAGCAACGTTGTCATCATTCTATTTTCACTCTAGGAAGGATTGTTTGTATAGGGGGATTTATCTATGTTGTTTTGTATTTACTGTATTTACTGTGCATGAAATAATTTAGGGAGCCACGGTCCAAGAGTCCCAAGAGTTTATTTTTCTTTGTTTGGTTTATACTTTCACAGTTACAGACAAGTATTTTTTTCATGTATTTGGTTTATTGATGTATTTATTGTTACAGAGCTGCATTAATATGTGTCATTTATATCTTTCTATTGTTCAACTTTAAATAAATTGTTAAATAAATACAAACATGTTTTAAAAGAAATGTAATTTTCAAAATTGTATCACATGTATTCATCAATGCATAAACTGGTCCTGTGGCTGGTTTCCTACTCAGACGACCAACCTACGACCGCAAATAAAGGAACAAACCTCCCCCCTGAGAAAAGAATCCCTTGTTGGAAAATTGTATTAAACTAGAACTGTACTCAAAAAGTAAAGATTTGCTGTCTTATAGGGAACACGTAAAAATGTTACTTGTGCCCATGTAGTATCCTGGAAAAATAGCAGTACACTTCCTATGCCTTGAGTTTCATAGCGTTATATCTGCAAATTATTTAAGGCCAAGCAACCACTGACTGGCATTCTCACAAGGTTTGAAGTGAGATTTGGTGATGTTATTACTGTACTTTTCACTGGTCTTTTCGGAGAGGAAACTGTACTCGAGAACCAGCAGTAGAAGAATCTCCCTGCTTCTGCTTCATTCTTTCTATAGACCTATGCTCTCTGTACTTCTCTTGCTGATTTTTGAATATACTCCATACAGTCATCAGATCACTAGTCATTGAGGTCAGCTTTGACATGAAGAAACAAAGCCTTGCCCTGCCAAGATGGCCACCTACACATAATTTACAGAAGACATGGTAAGCCAGTAATAGGGAAAATATCAGCTGCAGGAAGCCTGTGGGCAATACTGATGGCTAGACATTTGTTCATTCTCTGCTTGCCTTTTTTGGGCACAGTGTTCAGGTCCACCTTGAAGTGAGGAGGCATCTCAGAAGGGAGAAATCCTAAAGCAGACCTTTACCCCCTTTGACTAAAAATCCCATCAGGATACAGCTCTGCATGCTGATATGAAATCATTTTACATTCATTAGCTAAACAATCATATTTTTATCTTAATTACAATTTCTTTGTTTCCACTTCCTGGTCCACTTTGGCACAAATGATGTAATCATGCCCAAGCACTGCAACCGGGTAAGGTTACATCAGCAGTGCATTGCTAGGAAATATCATCTGTAATCTCACAAGATCTCAGGGAAATGCATTTTCCTCCCCTGAGATGATGTGCATGGTCACATGTCCTAGTCACATATGCCAGAGTTCCAGGAAATAAAGGCAGATCTTGCAACCTGCCCTTAATGGCCACTGTCAGAAGACTGGGAAGAAAAGAAAAATAGGATATGCAAAAAAATAAAAGTATGTATTTGTAGATTGTCATTACTAAACATTTCTAAAGGTGCCCTTGTTGTTATTTTGAAGATATGGATATAGTTCCTCTTTAACCCCTTCACCGCTGGAGATGTACACTGTATGTCTCAATCTGATATTTTAGATTTGACAGCTCTGTAGAGATTGGGACTTCTGGATGTGTACAAGCTGTTTGTTAAATTTTTTCAGCACAGAAATATGTAACAATATATCTCTATGCTTAAACAATGTTTCAAGGCTTCTAATCATCGGCGAATGATCAGAAGCCCCTGATCAGTATCACTAAGGTTATTATTAGCTGTTCCTAAGTTTGAAGCAGCCTAATAATAACAAGAAAAATAAAAATAATGACTGCTTCATATAATTGACACAAAAGTGTAAAGTGTAAAAAAATAAAGTGTTAAACAAAATTAACAAAATAAAAATTGTATATATAAATATATTATATTCTATAATTATTATAAAA
>NW_017306310.1:3068621-3072553 GCF_000935625.1 Nanorana parkeri | reverse complement strand
TAATCAACACCAACGTCCGTGAATGTAAAAACAATTAGTGAATCAGTGCTCTCCAGTCTCCACCCTGCTCAAAGATAAGATCTGGCCGCACTCACCGACTCCTATTGCTCACCATATTTCAGATGAACAATTAGCGCTTTGCTGATATATATAGAACCAAATCCTCTCCTTTGTTTTTAATCAGACAATAAATTGGGGTAGATTCCTCCCAACTATGGCTTATCTCTTGTGCTCAGAGAGAGAAAAAAAGGCTTCCCATAGTGTAGTATGTCAGAATAAATTTATTTAAAACGATTAAAATGTACTTACAATTAAAATAAGGCAATTGCGTATGGATTGTGTCCACTGGAGCTCCTGTCTCTATGATTGTAATGCTCGCATAGATCCGCCCACCTAGGCAAACCTAGGTGGGCGCCCATCCGCCCACCTTGTAATGCTCGCATAGATCCGCCCATCAGCACAGGCATTGTGCAACACAGGTGTTGTGTATGACACAAAATTGTGTATCCCTTTGTAACAATTTCACAGTTTATACTATTTTTTTCACATTTTAGGAATATAATTTTTGAGTTTGAAGCGCAGTGCTATTTTCTTTTTTCCTTCCCTAAAGAAGCTTACAATTTAAGGTCCCTATATATCTTCTCCTATATCGTACACAGACATGAGCCAATTAACCTAACCTACGCATGTCTTTGGCGTATAGGAGGAAACTGGAGGAAACTGGAGGAAACCCATGCAAACACAGGGAGAATGTGTAAACCGGGGACCTCTAGTGCTGCAGGGCAGAAGTGCTAACCACTAAGCCACTGTGCTGCCCTATAGTCAAGCTGCTTCTTCCTTTCACACTCTAGCCTTGTTGTGCAGGAACTGAGGCCAATACAAGGTCAAATCCAGGTCCTTGCTCAGCTTGCCTACAGTATGTCTATGAAAGGATCCATCAGGTTTTTCATGCTAACATGCTTTTGTCGTGTCAATTATTAGCTTTCCAGGTAGAGTGGTGATTGAGGAGTATTTGGCTGACAGATGTGCATTGGTATAGCAACGTTGTCATCATTCTATTTTCACTCTAGGAAGGATTGTTTGTATAGGGGGATTTATCTATGTTGTTTTGTATTTACTGTATTTACTGTGCATGAAATAATTTAGGGAGCCACGGTCCAAGAGTCCCAAGAGTTTATTTTTCTTTGTTTGGTTTATACTTTCACAGTTACAGACAAGTATTTTTTTCATGTATTTGGTTTATTGATGTATTTATTGTTACAGAGCTGCATTAATATGTGTCATTTATATCTTTCTATTGTTCAACTTTAAATAAATTGTTAAATAAATACAAACATGTTTTAAAAGAAATGTAATTTTCAAAATTGTATCACATGTATTCATCAATGCATAAACTGGTCCTGTGGCTGGTTTCCTACTCAGACGACCAACCTACGACCGCAAATAAAGGAACAAACCTCCCCCCTGAGAAAAGAATCCCTTGTTGGAAAATTGTATTAAACTAGAACTGTACTCAAAAAGTAAAGATTTGCTGTCTTATAGGGAACACGTAAAAATGTTACTTGTGCCCATGTAGTATCCTGGAAAAATAGCAGTACACTTCCTATGCCTTGAGTTTCATAGCGTTATATCTGCAAATTATTTAAGGCCAAGCAACCACTGACTGGCATTCTCACAAGGTTTGAAGTGAGATTTGGTGATGTTATTACTGTACTTTTCACTGGTCTTTTCGGAGAGGAAACTGTACTCGAGAACCAGCAGTAGAAGAATCTCCCTGCTTCTGCTTCATTCTTTCTATAGACCTATGCTCTCTGTACTTCTCTTGCTGATTTTTGAATATACTCCATACAGTCATCAGATCACTAGTCATTGAGGTCAGCTTTGACATGAAGAAACAAAGCCTTGCCCTGCCAAGATGGCCACCTACACATAATTTACAGAAGACATGGTAAGCCAGTAATAGGGAAAATATCAGCTGCAGGAAGCCTGTGGGCAATACTGATGGCTAGACATTTGTTCATTCTCTGCTTGCCTTTTTTGGGCACAGTGTTCAGGTCCACCTTGAAGTGAGGAGGCATCTCAGAAGGGAGAAATCCTAAAGCAGACCTTTACCCCCTTTGACTAAAAATCCCATCAGGATACAGCTCTGCATGCTGATATGAAATCATTTTACATTCATTAGCTAAACAATCATATTTTTATCTTAATTACAATTTCTTTGTTTCCACTTCCTGGTCCACTTTGGCACAAATGATGTAATCATGCCCAAGCACTGCAACCGGGTAAGGTTACATCAGCAGTGCATTGCTAGGAAATATCATCTGTAATCTCACAAGATCTCAGGGAAATGCATTTTCCTCCCCTGAGATGATGTGCATGGTCACATGTCCTAGTCACATATGCCAGAGTTCCAGGAAATAAAGGCAGATCTTGCAACCTGCCCTTAATGGCCACTGTCAGAAGACTGGGAAGAAAAGAAAAATAGGATATGCAAAAAAATAAAAGTATGTATTTGTAGATTGTCATTACTAAACATTTCTAAAGGTGCCCTTGTTGTTATTTTGAAGATATGGATATAGTTCCTCTTTAACCCCTTCACGGCTGGAGATGTACACTGTATGTCTCCATCTGATATTTTAGATTTGACAGCTCTGTAGAGATTGGGACTTCTGGATGTGTACAAGCTGTTTGTTAAATTTTTTCAGCACAGAAATATGTAACAATATATCTCTATGCTTAAACAATGTTTCAAGGCTTCTAATCATCGGCGAATGATCAGAAGCCCCTGATCAGTATCACTAAGGTTATTATTAGCTGTTCCTAAGTTTGAAGCAGCCTAATAATAACAAGAAAAATAAAAATAATGACTGCTTCATATAATTGACACAAAAGTGTAAAGTGTAAAAAAATAAAGTGTTAAACAAAATTAACAAAATAAAAATTGTATATATAAATATATTATATTCTATAATTATTATAAAAAAAATACCCCTTACAATGAAAATCTGCAGCTGAGCTGCAGATTTGTTTTTCACCCTAAGGGGTACATTTTTGTTAATTTACCCCCCTCATAACAGCATTGTTCAAAGTATTTCACTGTCCCTAATTGTGACACTTAAAGTGACATTAAACCCTCAGATTTTTGAACATAAAACAATACTGTAATGTGTGCCTTACTGTAATCCATGGTAGTTTCCCTTCTCTTTGCTGCTCTTCCTTTTAAATCTGTATCTGTTCTCATGTTCTGCAGAACTTCTGTTTTGCAGCAGACTGCCTTGTCTCAGGAATGGATACACGGTGTCTGTGTATACGTTTCTATAGGCTTGTAACCTGAGCCAGCACTACAGGAAGAGGTCCTGAGCTGAAAAGGGAAGTTCTCCCCAAGCATGAGAAGACATGAGGCTTTAAAAGTAAGAGCAGCAAAGAGAAGGGAAACAACCATGGATTACAGTAAGGCGCACATTACAGTATTGGTTTATGTTAAAAAATCTGAGGGTTTAATGTCACCCTAATGACAGTGAAATTGTAGGCCACCTAACCTAACCACTTTTAGTTTTTAGAGAGAAAAAAAAATGTTAGCTTTTAGTTAGGGGCCAAGAAGTACAGAAAATTGTCTGAAATCCTAGGCATGTGAAGTATTTGCAAATAAAGGACAAATAAATGAATTTATTTGAATGCATTTTTTTCTAAAAAAACCAAGAATAATCAAAACTGGGGAAAACGTGTTTCTTTACGTTTTTTCCTCTCTTTTTTTTTATATGTTATTCACACTAAGGGGTCTATTCATGAAGCTGCCGAAGGATCTAGCCGTAGCTTCGGCCAATCCTTCGGCTAGCTTCGCCCCCAATAGCCTGTACAGCTCCCGAACGTGGCTGAGCGGCTCAGTCGAGCCGAACACATATGCATCGGCTCGGCTGAGCCGTGCTGAAAGC
>NW_017306310.1:3066236-3068549 GCF_000935625.1 Nanorana parkeri | reverse complement strand
CCTTTTAAATCTGTATCTGTTCTCATGCTGGGCAGAACTTCTGTTTTGCAGCAGACTGCCTTGTCTCTGAAATGGATACTTGGTGTCTGTGTGTAGGTTTGCAACCTGAGCCAGCACTACAGGAAGAGGCACTCAGCTGCAAAGGGAAGTTCTCCCCAAGCATGAGAAGACATGAGGCTTTAAAAGTAAGAGCAGCAAAGAGAAGGGAAACAACCATGGATTACAGTAAGGCGCACATTACAGTATTGGTTTATGTTAAAAAATCTGAGGGTTTAATGTCACCCTAATGACAGTGAAATTGTAGGCCACCTAACCTAACCACTTTTAGTTTTTAGAGAGAAAAAAAAATGTTAGCTTTTAGTTAGGGGCCAAGAAGTACAGAAAATTGTCTGAAATCCTAGGCATGTGAAGTATTTGCAAATAAAGGACAAATAAATGAATTTATTTGAATGCATTTTTTTCTAAAAAAACCAAGAATAATCAAAACTGGGGAAAACGTGTTTCTTTACGTTTTTTCCTCTCTTTTTTTTTATATGTTATTCACACTAAGGGGTCTATTCATGAAGCTGCCGAAGGATCTAGCCGTAGCTTCGGCCAATCCTTCGGCTAGCTTCGCCCCCATATTCTGACACGGAGCGATGTCAGAATAGAAAAAAAAAATTCCCATTGGAATGCATTGCTACATTCCTATTGGCTATTTCATTTATCATAGTAAAATAACATTGTACCCGCCCTCTGCTGCAGTTCTCCATCAGGTCCATCAGCAGAGGGCGTTTTTTTTTTTTTACGGCAGCAGAGCCGCCCGACAATAGGAAACTATTGGGCGGCGCTAGCTGTCACAGCTATGCTATTTGCATTTTTTTTTACTTTTTAAACTATTTTTCTGTTCTGCTCGGTCCCTCTGAGGGACCGAGCAGAACAGCCGAGCCGAATGCCTTACCAGCCTGAAGTGAATAACCGAAGAGTGTTCGGCTCATTTTACTTGGGGTCGGTTGTTCACCCGGCTGCCTTTGGCAGCTTAGTGAATAGACCTGTAAGTGAGGCGTTAGGCACACATATGTAATATAAATATATAGCCTTATCTGTCCTCTTAAAAACAATACATAATATGTGTGGGTCCATATAGTAAGAAAGTATATTAGTGCCGTGGAAGAATCACACAGCAAAAATTTAAAAAGTGCGTCAGTCATTAATGAACAGAAACTAAAAAAAACCTCAGTCATGAAGTAGTTAAAGAGAAGGCTTAAAATTGTGCCAGGGGATGTTTTTTTCCTGCATTAGGTGCACTGGTCAGGTCAAACGGAGGAGCAGGCCTGTCATGGGTATAATTTGGATATTGCTGGATATGTGAGTTAAAATGTAGAACATTAATCTAGTTTTAAAACTGTGCATATTTTTGCTTACTAACACATGCGGGTAAACTTGTATTTGCTTGTTTTTGCTAGCCTGGGTAGATGCTCCGATGTACTGTTTTGTATGTTTTATGCTTACCATGTACATTGTCGAACCATATTCCTTTATTAACTTGTACACACATGAAATTTGTAATACGTGACACAAGAAGGCTGTAGGAGAAGTAGCCTCTCATATAGAGGTGTCTAAAGCAGCGGTACACTTTTTAATAAAAGAGTACAACAACCCATTTAAACATAAAATTCAAATAAAACCAATTAAATCAACAGAGACTCCGGGAGAAAGGGACAGGTGTAAACTATATAACATTTTCTTTTATATTAGTTGCAGTGGTAGGATTGTACAGACAATGGATTTTATATCCATTTTAGAATTTTAGATAATTATTATTAAATAGATTATTTTAGATAAAAAATAATTTGTCATCATACATACCCAGGAGTTTTGCTTGGCTTTGCTTCTTTCAGTGAGAGAATGGTATTTTCACATACTATAATGCCTTGCATCTTTGATAGAATCCACTTTCAATAAAAAAAAGAAACAGCCTTTGTTTTGTATCATTTTATCAAGGAATGCAAAGTTCATATGGATGTCAGTGGGTGATTGTCACACATGGATTGTTAGTAGTCCCTGAATAATACAAAGCTTCACAATGATACTTTTTTTTCAAAAAGGATCAAAGGATATTATTTAAAAAAGAAAGTAAAGTCAAAGCAAACTATCTACATTACAGATCACCCATCTTCTCCAGAAAAAGAATAGAAGTCATACCTTTTCCTTTAGTAATAGATTGTGTTGCTGCTGTAAACATATTTTTAAAATACATTTCAAAAGCTTTAAATGTCAAAAAGGAATTACTATGCTTAGTCACATGGTTTCATATACACACACAGATCATCC
>NW_017306310.1:3033203-3066001 GCF_000935625.1 Nanorana parkeri | reverse complement strand
CAAGAGTTTCCTGACGGGGTGGGGGGTGCGCCAGACGCCCGGGAACCTAATGTCCCTCACCTCATCAAAAGGATCCCTGCCGCTCCTCTGCTCCCTGGTTTTAAATTTGACTCTTCATAACAGCGCTGAGGTGGCTCTGATCACACCTGTCAGTGCAGAGAGGTGTGATCGCCGCCACCACGGCCATCTTAAGGCCTTGTTCACAGCAAGCACTTTCCAGGAGCAGAGCAGTTACAGACCGGATCAAAACTGTGTCCAATGTATTCCAATGGTATTATGGGCTCTAGTTCACACCGCAGCGTTCAGTTCCAGAGCATGTAAAAAAAACAGCAGCAAGCACTATTTTACCGGCTCTAGAACGCATGCAAACGCATCAAAACGCATGCAAACACACTGGAACGCACTGGAAGCCCATTTTAAACGAAAAAAATTTAAACATTTTTTTTAACCAAAAATGGCCCGGAACGCATCAGAAACACGGCACAACCCACTCCACTGCGTGTGCAGAAACTCATGCAGATCTGGTCTGCATTTGGTGTGAACAAGCCCTTAAGGGTCCTTATCTTTCCGCCCCACCAGCGCCCTCAGGAAGCTGTTTGACCTGCCTGTAGGGTAGCGCCGGCTCTGATCTCCAGTTTATGTGTATTACCCAATTGTGACCACTTATCAGTGTGTATGCACAGTGTTAAAGAGTATGTATATTAACCTCTCAGTGACTGGTCATTGTATGTACATAAACCCCTTAGTGGCCACTCTCCACTGTATGCGCATGAACCTTTTGGTGACCAGTTTCCAAAGTATTTCCATTATCATCTCATTATTAGTGCCTATTTTCTGTTTTAAGGTGCTTTGCTACATTTTTTAGTGTATTAGTAGGCTTTGTGGTTCCTTCTTTCCCACCTACCATAAGCAGACTGTCTATACTATTGTTTTTTTGTATACACGATTTCCCTTCTACATTTCTCATGTGCTGATTGGGAGATACCTTTAAACTGTATGTGGTGTTGCGGAACAGTACGATTTTCACAGACAGCGTAAGGGACATCATATTTTTGTATTATATATTTTGGATGTGTAATTGTTCTTTAACATTTACACTATTGCTTGGCTTAAATACAGCAGCGGCACCCCAATCTGATTTATTACAACCTGAAAAAGACTATAGCCACAAAATTTGTGGCTGAACAGTATGTAATCAGCTTGTTAAGGCTGCAATGTAAGAGGAGAGATGAGATAGATTTTATCCTGAAATATAAATATTATTTCCAGAATAACCACAAAAATGTTTCAGTGGCTGAACAGTATGTAAGCAGCTTCTTTAACTCACATTGTAGGAGGAAGAGAGGCAAGACAGTTTTTATGGTAATATAAACGTTAGATTGTATTATTTCAGGGACAATATCCACAAAATGTGTCCAATGAATGGGCAGAATGTAAGCAGTTGTTTATGCTGCAATGTAAGAAGGAGAGACAAAGCAGGTTTTATGCAGAAACATAAATTAGAGTGTAATATTTCAGAGACAATAGCCACACAAATAATACAGTAGCTAGACATTATGTAAGCAGCTTGGTGATGCCACAGTATAAGAGAGAGAAAGACAAGGCAGGTTTTATCAAGAAATAAAAAAAATAATAATTGTGTCTCTATTATTTGAGAGACAATAGTCACAAATATTTTGGAGTGCCGGAGCACTGAAATTGTAGACACAGGGTGGGATTTACCTTGTGGCAAACATTTGAAATGTCTCAGCTCAGGTGTAAGAGTCCAGGGCTTACTACACATGCGCCAATGGCGCGTTGCTGCAAAAGGAAATCCACGCCAACTGGGCATGCACCAAAGACGCATCAGTGCGCCAAACCCGCGCACACCGCGAACCCACTCCACTGCGTGTGCAGAAACTCATCAGGAGGCGCACAGGAAGTGACCTCAACCTGATGGAAAAATGCCCAGGAGGAGCACAGGAAGTGACCTCAAACTTCATTCATCACTTCCCTATATAAGCCCAGCCCAGACACTGCCAAATTGCTGGATTATCTTCAGTCCCCCCTTGTTCCTGTGCTAGTGTGTGATCTGTCTGAACTTGTTGTGACCTGGAAACCTCCTTGACTACTCTTGATTGCTGCCTGCCATTGACCTCGGATTTGTACCTTGGCCATTCTACTTCTTTGCCCTTTTTGTACTCAGCTGCCAAATTGGAACCGACCCCAGCTTGGATCTCGACCATTCTTCTGATTAACCCTTGTGTACTTCGTTGCCAGAGTGGACTTGACCTCGGCTCGGATCTCGGACTAAGGCTTGCACGGCTTGCACGGTGCTCCGCACCCCTGGCACCCGTGCCACTCGGTGTCCACCAAGTCTCTGTCTCCATCTCCAGAGACTTCAAGGACCCGAGGAGCAAGGGAGGCCTCCCCACTACTTCGGTCTCACCTCAGGTACGTGGCTCCCGTGACATCAGGTCCAAATACAGGAACACTGGGTGGCACCTTTACAGTGCCACAGAACTGGAATGGGCCACAAACTTGAAGACACAGTTCAGGATTTATCCTGTAGCAAACATAAAAAATGTGGCAACTGACGTCCAGCTGCGGAAACAATATGTGGCATATTTTCAACACTGGAGCACCAGAATAGGTCACAAACACAGTAAATATTTTGCAGCAAAAACTCCAAAATTCGCAGCTGAGGTCTGACTTTGAAAACACCATGTGTGGCACAGTGCTAGAGCACTAGAATAGGTTGCAAAGTTTCAGGCACAACACAGGCTTTAGTCTGCAGTAAACCTTACAAATGTTTTAGCTGAGGTGGTTGGTGGTTTATGTTTTGTATATAGATCTGCAATAATTTATGGAATATGTTTCCATAAATTATGCAGAACTATGGCTAATACAGTTATATGAGAGTCTGTTTATATGTTTGTGTTGGTGGAGGTGGTACCTTATATGCCTTTGGTAACAGATGTGCATGTGTGGCAGGATTTCCCGTAATTTTCCATCTGGGTAGGGGACCTGGAATGAGGAGATGTGTTATTTGGTTCCCTTCCCCTTTATGGCACACACTTTGGGGGTTTCCATAGGGAGATGGACTTAAATCTCTGCTAGAGGCATGAGCCTACCTTGTTTGGGCTTTGGCATTCTGTAAGCCCTTTCAGTTGTAGCACTTCCTGGTGATGTGTATTGTGCATGCAGGATACCCCTGTATTTTTAATCTACAGCAGGGGTGGGGAACCTCTGGCCCTCCAGCTGTGGGGAAACTACAAATCCCATGATGCATCTATCTCTGGGAGTCATGCCTGTGGCTGTGAGAATCTTGCAATGCCTAATGGGATTTGTAGTTTCACCACAGCTGGAAGCTGTCAGAATCACCCCAATTGAAAATCAGCTTTTTATAAGAATACCATGTTTTTCTCCTGTTATGATTCCTTTTTTAATCTGATCACGATTTCCTTTTTTTTAAATAAGCTGTCAATTTATTGCCCAGTTCAGCTTTACAATAGGCCAGATTTGGTGGTTGATATAACTCATAGGTAGTAAATTGCTTAGTTTCTTATGATTATTTTTTTTTAATTCGAAGTGTCTTATACTGTATTATGGAAGCCAAGTAGACTCATTTCAGAATAACTTGCTTTGCCTGGCTTTAATACCTTGTGTTACTTAGGTAGGCCCTGATATTGTCTCATGTCAAATATCCATTATAAATGCAGATGCTCATCAATAGCACAACATAAATCTCTACATAGAATATTTTGGCAGTCTTGAGTCTTTAGGATAGGCAGGAAAGAGTGCTTTTTATATAAATCTAAATTAAGTCATTAAAATGAACGTGGGGGCACAGTACTGTGAAATTGTACTGCATTGGCTGCATAATTAAAATACTGAATTTTAGCTTCAGCTATTAATTATCAGTGAGGCATAGGGGTTGATTTACTAACCTTATAAACATGCCACGAACAAGTATACACCTCTGTAGTGTGTTCCCTCCCAGCATGATCTATTGGTGGAATCTAGACACCTTTGTAGTGTGTACACACCCAGCAGGTGTGTTGTGCAA
Organism: Nanorana parkeri; assembly: GCF_000935625.1. Lineage (NCBI taxonomy): Eukaryota > Metazoa > Chordata > Amphibia > Anura > Dicroglossidae > Nanorana > Nanorana parkeri. The sequence continues at coordinate 3,061,953 of NW_017306310.1, read as the reverse complement.
AGCCAAGCATGAATTGCAAGGTGATGTTGTGTAAATTAGCTCTACATTGTGTTGCTTGTGTTGATGAATGCAGGAATGTAAATACATGAGCTAACCATTTTTGTCTAAACTGTGAAGCAGCATTATATATGCATCATGTGCATGATTTTTCCATATATGGCATTAGTGGAAATATGCTTTTAGAGACTTTTTGGTTGATAAATACGTTTTGCTGTGTAAAAATCACACGCACCTAGTGTGTGCGTGTGTTTAGGTTAGTAAATCACCCCCATAGTATCTATTTGTGTAGCTAAAGTTTGTTGTTAACTTAAAGGCTTTTGCCAATGTATTTGCCAGCATACATGATCCTATGGCTCTATCACATGAAAAAGCAACAAAGAGAAAAGAGACATGTTTGAAAAGAGCACAAATTAAATTGCCCTGTTTCTGTGACACTTTTGGTAAGCCACTCTATCAATGACTTTGCTGGTAAAGTCTCCAACTGCTAGCTTGTGAGGACCTATTACTGCTCCCTGGGTGTATAATGGATCTAGTCTCCTTAGTTTCTCTCCAGGTGTCCCTTTCTGCTTAGTTGAGGGGATGTACTGTATATACAGCAAGTGGCGGCATCTCTAGTTCATTGGTGTGGAGAGCAAAGATAAAGAGAAGAGAGCAGAGATAGGGATAACACAGGGCCACAGCTAGAAAAATTTAATTTTCCATTTTCCGGTGTTCCTCTTGGGCAGGATGCCACAGTTCCTTCCCCAAGTGGGTTTCACCATTGTAGCTGAAGAACCCTATTGATAGAACACCCTTCTGTGGGTATAGGTCTGGAATTGGACCAGCCACAAATAATTGAACCATGCTAAAAATGGACTGTTTAATTTAAGCTTACCTTAAGTAAAGAAGAGTTTAGGCAGATGATGCACTGAGTCTTTTTTTTTTTTCCAGTGGACACCCATACCTGAAAAAAATAGCACAGAGACTAGCCCAGTTAGGAAACTGGTGGTGACTATGAGAAGGAGAATCAACCAAAGTTGATGAGTCCCTTGTGTAGACTATGCATCTTGAAGCCCACGCCCCACTGTAATTTGGGCCTGGCATCCAGTCTGACCCCTTCCAACAGACCTGGCCTATAGCCACAGAATCTAAGGCCCTGCATAACTATGCAAATGAGTTTCCTGACCTGGCCTATTATCTGAAGAGTTTGGAGCCAGCGTGACAATCTGGGATCTCCAAGCTTCTGCCGCTGGAAATAAACAGTATGCCCCAGTGCAGGAACTGGCTACACAACGCCCCGCCAGGTGGTGCTACAAGCTGATCGCCAAAATCCTTGCTTGCAAGTAAGCACTGTATGTCTCTGCATACCTCTGCCTCAATTAGGAAAGATGTTACATAGCAAGTAAAGAAAAAGAGGATACATGGAAAACTGCAAATACAAATATTTAGTAGAAATACAGTACATCTAACAAAACTATATACGGTAAATATACACACTACATTATCACCTGTACCTTTAGGATATAGGTGTCCCCCATTTTACATAAAATTATCATAAACTGATTTGGCCCTAGCCATACTAGAATGTGGAAATATTTCAGGAAGTTGCCTCCTATGCACATGCAGTGCTATACTTATTTTACAAAGATTCATTGAGATATGACCCACAGTTCAGACCCATGCTGGCAGGCACATTACAGGTGTTGTTATTGCTATCTAACCTGAAATTGATTCTGTTCTGATAGCCCAAATTTAGCAAGTTCCCATTATTCACTTATAGGGTGTAAGAAGAGTCATCATTACATGTGTGGGGCTAAATTACAGAAGTTTCCATTATCATCAATGTGAAGAAAATGTTTATATTATTGGAAATGTTAACTGACAACCTTCATTTTTAAAAATGTTACTTAGTTGCCCCCACTCCCCTGAGTGCACTCCACCTGGTGTTATGTTTACCTTCAGCCCCCCGATCCAGTGATCTTCGGACCCGATCCAGCGATCGTCACAGTCGCACAGCCTTTCCTCCCAAAATGGCTGCTTTATACTTTGCATGCGGACCGCAGCGGCATTCATTCCTATTGGAAAGCCATACTCCCAGGGACTGTTTCAATAAAAAAAATTAAAACTGCAGTGCTGAGCATTTCCTTTATGCAATAAGTCTAAAAAATAAAAGGGGCTCAGGTGTAAAAATTGATCAAAAATGGGGCAGACAGAATCTGGAGCAGTTGCCCAATCAGCCAACCAATCAGCTTCTCTTTTCAGTTTGGTCAGCTAAGCTTTGATAATGAAAGATAGAAGCTGATTGGTTGCTATGTGCAACTTTTCCAGATTCTATTTGCTCCAGTTTTCATAAATGTCCCCAAAAATGAGTACATCTTTGCAATATGTGCACATTTCCTATGTTTTGTTCCTAAATAATGCTGCAAGTACAAAAAATTCCTGTTAGTGCTGAACTGAAATCTGAAAAAGTATTATTACTTCTACCCAGTTCTCCCCTTGGACTGTAGAACACCCTCACATCATGGTATAGAAAAGGGGAAAAGGGAGGTTTTCTGTAGCCCCATAGGTGAAAACTCAGGCCGGGTTTCAGTGCAGCAGAGGCATTGTGTTGTCAGTTCACATCAGTAAGTGTGTAGCTGAGTGCATTTTTGACAGATCAACAAGTATGTATTTGTACTTTATCTGTACTATACGTGATCATTTTTAATGTTGCATATTAAATGTGTGATAATAGTCAAGAAAAAAATGTGCAAAACATACAGGGCAGCAAAGATACCACACCCCTATAGAGATACATTTAAAGGAGAACTATGGGGTCAGTGTTTTTCCCCATAGTTCTCCTTCGGGTAATGGGAGGACACAAACTAGCGTCCTCCCGTTACCCTAAACTCAGTATACAGCGAGCTACAGCTCGCGGTATACTGAGACGCCGCACCTGGAGCGGATCCCGACGTAGATGACGGAATCCGCCCAGCTGCGTGAGTGACAGCTGGCTCTGCCTATCTAGAGGCAGAGCCAGCTGTACCCGCCCCCTCCCCGTTCCGCCAGTAAACGCTGGTCGATCGGAGCGGGGAGAGGGGAATCCAGCCCCTCCCCCTGTCACGGCAGAGAGCCGTGACAGGATCGAGAGGTGAGGGAACCCGGTATGTGTTCCCTCACCTCCCGATCTACTGAGCCGACCTGTGACAGTCTCATTGTCACAGGTCGGCTTAGAACTATGAGGTGAGTGGAAATCACTCATCTCATAGTTCTCCTTTAACATATCAACAACATTGGGGCTTTAAAAGGATCATACACCACTAAAGACTACAAATAAATTGTAAAAAGGATAAACTATACCTCCTTTTTTAATAACATTATAATTCTTATATTACATATGCAAAATCAGATAAAATTGTCCCTCCAACCATGGTCCAGCAAACTCCAATTAAATCCTCAGCAACAATAACCATACAAGGTATAAAACACACTTTGTGAAACACAACAAAGTATGAAGCTGTGGTAAGTTCAATGACCAATAATCTCTTGAGGTCTCATTCTCTACACGTTTCACATCCACATGGTGGGGGGGGGGGGGCTTCCTCAGGAGGGAGATGCTCTTGTCTGTTTACATAGCTGAAGGATGAAGGGAAAGCATAGCAATTTAAAAACGTAAAACAATGCCACCGTAGTAGAAGCTGACTGAGAGGAATCATATAGAAATGTGTAAATTTGGTGTAACATTGTGAGGTTTAACACATATCAGCTCGTACACTCCATATCCATAGATAGCTTCCTCAAACTCCAGCTATATAAGCAGACAAGAACATCTCTCTCCAGAGGAAGCCCCCACCATGTGGGTGCAAAACACGTACAGAATGAGATCTCAAGAGATTATTGGTCATTGAACTTACCTAGGCTTCATACTTGGATCACAGTTGTGACCAGGGGCGCACTGACCATTTGGGCCCCCAGCCAGGACCACTGGCCATGGGGTACAGGCAGCTCTCTTGTACCGGGCTTGGCCCCAACAAGCCAGCAAGGGGACCCTAACCCAGCATGAGCTGCCTGTAGCGAAGAAATATGGTCCTGCCCACTTGCCATGGTTACTAGTTGATTGGCAGGCTTCTCCCCTCCTTCCCTACAAGGATTGGGGCTCCTCTGCATAGTAGGAAAGGAGCCTGTCAATCAGCTGGTTACCATGGCAAGTGGCCAGGGCAGTCTGCGGGGCAGACTGATCAATGTCCCGTCTACTCGTCTGGGCTGTGCTGGTCAGCTGAAGGAAGGACCTGTGACTTTCAGCACATTTGGCTCCGCCCCTGTACTGCCCACAGCCCATGGTATTAGGAGCGGGAGTGCGACCATGAGGTAAGCTGCTGGGGGGAGCAGCTTAACAGAGAGCAGGGGAGGGGTTCAATAATGTAAGATGAGGGATGTAGAGGGTGTGGAAGTTAGCAGTGTTGGAAGAGGGTGGCAGCCATCAAACCCTCTTCCAACACTCTTAACTCCTGTACCCTCTGCATCCCTCTTCCTACAATGTTTACCTCTGCAACCCTGCCGAGCAGTGTAGGAAGGGGATGCAGATGTGAAAAGCATTAGTAAAGGGTTGCAGGGGATGCAGAGGTGGGCAGTGTAGGAAGAGGGATGCAGGGGTTGCACAGGAGAACACTGTAGGAAGAGGGAAGCAGGGTGTACAGAGGTGGGCAGTGTAGGAAAAGGGATGCAGAGGTGGGCAGTGTAGGAAGAGAGATGCAAGGGGTGCAGAGGTGAACAGTGTAGGAAGAGGAATGCAGGGGGTACAGAGGTAAGAAGTGTAGGACGAGGGGTGTAGAGGTGAGAATGTATATGTGGGTGGGGCTTGCATGTGGGTGGGGCTTGTTTATGGGTGGAGCACAAGGGGGCCCCATAATCTCATATTGCTCGAGGCCCCCATGGATTGTCAGTCCACCCCGGTTGTGACTTCACAAAGTACGGATATTCTTGGTGAGGATCTCGTTGGAGTTTGCTTAACCATGGTTGGAGGGATAATTTTATCTGAGATTTTGTATATGTGTAATATAAGAATTTTAATGTTAATAATAAAGCTGGTATATTTTATCCTTTTACAAAATGTTTTGTAGACCTGCGCGGTGTATGATACCTTTAAAGACCCAATTTTGTTGATATGTTTAAATGTGTGATAATAATCCCTGAGTATAGCAGCAAATTAGCTTTATAATCTATAGAACAAATTCAATGTGATCGTTTTAGTATTAGTATCAAAAACTTTTATTGCACAACTCTTTTACATATTAGCTACAGTATATCTGAATTAATGAAGTAATTAAATAATATATACACATTATTTTCTCTTATATTTTTCTATATATGTTGAATGATAAATAAACCTACTATTGCGCTCCAAACCAGTCAGGGTTTTGCAGCAACAATGGGGGTTTATTTATCACTCAGCATATATAAACATGAAGTAAAAAAAAAAGCAATAGTTTTGGCAGATGCCCTTCCACAACCACAGCAAATCTATGACTAGCAAAATACTACTAACTGGTTAAATATGAAAATATATATTCCTGTGGAGAGAGGATAGTGTAGGTTAAAAATAAAGATATAAAAACCCTGTAGGAAGGTTGACAAAAGGTTACTAATGGAATCAGAAATAGAACGACTGAAAACAGGTTGTTATTTGTTAGATACATGCAGCCTTGAGAAGAATTGAGTTAATGGAAGTCAAAAATCTCCACAACACCAAACCCATAGCAGAAGTAGTCAGCCCCTCTATTCAGCTGTCAGCCTTACCAAGCACATGCTTAGTCCTTGATAGGGCTTGACAAACTTATGTGACACTTGAAAGGAATGTAAGTCTTCTGAAAGTTTGTTATGAAGATGCATTTTTTAATTCTCTTTACTGGAAGTGCTCCTTCTAATACAATGGTTCTCAGCTGTTTATTGAGTAAATGTGTCAAATGTTCTCTAACAAGTTAAATTATTTATCTGACTGAAATGACGGCACTAAGCAAAAGAGAAAATCCAGAACCAGGGGTCTGATTTAATAAGGAGTAAGCCTTGAAGAGCAGCCCTCAGCATGGAAAAATCTGAAGTTCAGAGGTTTTTTTTTCTAGCATGTTCTTGTTGTTTAGAACTTAAGTAGAAATTAAATCATATTAGGCTCCAGCCACATATAGCGTTTTGAATTCAGCACTTTTTTTGTGCGGTCGTCCACTCGCACAAAAAAAGTGCAATTTTTTTGCGCCTTTGCGGCTACAACCACAGTCAGAAAGCACAGAAATCACCCAGAAAATTGTGCTTGTACTTTTTGCCACGCTCTGCATTTTTGTACACATGTACGAATGTACGAGCCCCATAAGAATGTATTGCGTTTAGTGTTTTGCATGTTTCCACGCGTATAGATACACCCGGAAAAAACGCTCAGGTGTGAACCAGGCCTTATAGTAGACATGTGCGATTCAGTTCGTTCCAAAATTAGTTTCGGAAGAATTTTTGGAAATTCGGAGATTCGGATGCATCCGAATTACAGCTAAGACGAATGCAAACGAATCCGAAATTCCCGATTTCCCGAAATTCGTTATTGGACGAATTTCGTTGCAGCAAAATGACATTAGGGGAAAAAAAAATGACAACATTATACCTCTACAACACATCTATGCTTAAAGTACAGAGGCTATAGAGTAGTGGTTAAAGGACAGGCTTGCCATTGCTAAGGTCCCAGGTTAAATTCCAGGGCAAGTCAAGGAATGTTTAAAGTTTTTTTGTTTTTTTTCCTTTGCTTATGAATTGGCATTCTCCTAACATTCCTACCAGACCTAAAGGGTCTGGTATGAATTGGGGGGAACCTCAGGCTTTTTTTTTTTCATCTTCTGCAGACTGTAAAAAAAAAAAAAGTAATTTTTGTTCCCCCCTAATGTCATTTTGACGCAACAAAAAACTTTTAACGGTTAAAGGGAAGAGGGAGAGGGGGAGAGCTGGGAGGAGAAGAGTGACTTGCTTTGGTATATATGTGTGCTTGTGGAGATACACACAACACACAAGGGTGGCTCGATATGACCCTGTAAGGGAAAAGAGCCACCCTAAAACAGGATATCGGGACCGTGCTCAGGGTACCAGCTGATTCTGCAGGAAGCTAAAATGTTTAAACATCAAGGAGCAGCATCCATTGTAAGTGATTTAATCGGCATTTGACATACTTTAAAACATTCTGACTTTAAAGTGGACCTTTACCCACTTTCACTAAAAATCACAGCAGCATACAGCTCCAAACCTCCAAACATCATCCAGACCTGGGCAAGCCAGGTAGCAAACGGTAGGATTTTTATAATTAGCAGTGATAAAAAGGGCTTGACGGGAAAGAAAACCTGTACTGAGGAAATACGCAGCTTGCCATTAATGACCCTACCTTCTGAGAATGCTAGTTGCTTGACTGTCATGCTTAATAGATTGGATTCAGTCACAAGTGGCAGCAGGAAAGCAAAAGATAGGCCCAAAAAATCCCTATCATCAAGACTTGAACACTAATGCAAAATGCCGTGTCGTCCATTCACAGGTCCATTTATAAGATTTGTGAATAGAGAGACTACAAGTTCTGTCTGTCACCTAAACAGAGAGACTTTGGAATTCCATTGGATTTCCTGCCAAGTGATAGTCAATACCTGCAGGAGCCTAAGCACAAAACCAATGTTCCTCTGATCACTGTTACAATGCTCACCACTGTTGCCAGTGGAAGAGGTGATGGGCTCTTTCTCTCCATAACATACACTATATAACCAATGAAGAAGAACTTCTATTCAATCAGCACACTTCTTGTGGGGTATCCAACAAGAAGATAATCTGGGTGACCCTGAGAAAATAAAATGTCTGGGATCCAACGCATGGTGAACTTTCTCATTTGTCCCTGGCCTTGCCCGCCAGGATTGTCCCCGGTTAATCTGGCTCAAGTCTGACGTGAACTAGCAGACCAAAACCTTTACAATACTCCTGAAGAAGCAGACCAAGGTCTGTGAAATGCATTGAGTGCTACACATCCAAAAGCATGTATCTTATCAATAAAGTGTGAATCACTGTTATGAGAAGGGTTTAATATTAACTGTCTTAATGACACCTGTACTGGATGTGAACAAAATAAGGCTATTCTGTAAATGTATCTGAGCCATTTCTCATAAATCAACATGTTAAGTACCTGTTTAATCGATTTTATGATTGTATATAAGTACCATGCAGTGAAGCTTTCGACAGTTAATAATATTGTGCGTGGGTATCTTAATTACCTGTTGATTAAGTGATTATATTATTTAGAATGTGGTACCCCCATAAAAACCTATGGTTACATTTTGAACATTAAATGCTCAGAAAAATAAAAAATGCAGTTTCTTCTTTTATTAATGTGTGTACATGTATTATTTTTTTAAGCTTGAATATGCCGTAAGCTTCTACTCCATCCAAAAACTAGCAAGGATAAAATTCTAACCACTTAAGCTGGCCACACACCTTACAACCATCGCAAGACTATTGTCTTGCGATGGTTGTAAGGTCATTAAAAAAAACGTACGATCTGACCATCTTGGACAGGCATATCGTACTTGCAATAATCGCAAGCCTGCCCCGCTGAGGGGCGGGCTTCCGGTGATCGCAATGCTGAATGGGCAATGTGCGCTTGCGCGTTCGACATTTATCTTACGAGCATGCCACACACCTGCCGACAATCGTACAATTCTCGGCGGGTTTTCAAACATGTTCCTAAGATAAAAGTCGTGCGACCGTACAGTAGAAACGGTTGCACGCCTTCCACACACCTTACGATTATCGTACGATTATCGCAAGGTGTGTGGGCACCTTTAGACACTGTGCTTATTACCACTGCCCCAAGGAAATAAATTACCCATGAGACAGCTGTTGGTGCTCTGTGAACTGGTTTGGATAAGAGATAATTAAAAAGAAATTCCTATTACTGGCTGCCAATTACTATGAACCCCTTACTCGTTGTATAGGATGCTTGCCATAGTAGTGCCAGCAATTAATTTTGATACTTTATTGCTCTGTGCTTACGTGAGATTTTATCTCCACTAGAACCCAAAAAAAGAAGAACCATTTCCTGGCTGTTATGAACAGAACACATTACCTCCATAATCAGTTTGGGCGTTCTGTTTCAGAACTATACTGAAGAGATACATTATTTACTTACAAGCAACTTTTTATCAGCATTGTAGTTGAAAAGAAAATCACAAACAGAACATTTATAAATATCTTAAAGTTAAATGATTGTGAAAGCTAGTATATTCATTTTTATAAATGGTAGGCTGTTTCCTATTTTTACTATTCTTTGTTGTAAGATTACAAGCAAACTTTCTCTTAACTTGCTCATTAGAATCTCTTGTTGAAGGTGCCTTAGTCCCATTTTGCTGAAAGGGTTAAAATATTTGAGACTTTCCAAAATGACCCATAACACACTAGATGGCGCCAGCAAGCTAGTTTAACACTTTTTACATATGGGAGGATGATCTGTGTGTTGCTGTAAAGTTCCCAACATTTTGTTGCGGTAATTCTTCTGGTCCAGATTTGCACAGCTATCAGCAGTACTAGATTTGAAAGACTGGTCTGGTCTGGACAGGTCCTTGCAGGGATTATATTTTAAAATGGGAGAAAGATAAGGTTTGCACAAAGTGGTGAAGTAACCAATTAAATACCCTGTATCATTTTAGATAGTACAGAAAAGCCGGATAGTAAACATGAAATCTGATTGGTTGTTTTGGGCAAGTTTTTCACATTTGTTGAGAATTTCTCCACTTTTTAAAGATTGTCCTCTAAATATTTGTCCTTGGGGAAAAAAAATCTTCACCCCAGTTTGCAGCTTGCATTTACTCTTCATCATTTGCAAAATGCAGTTGTCGCAGTCTATGATGATCATGTCCAGTGATAGGCATCCAAAGTCTGTATATACTGGTTACTATAGTCTGCATAAAGTATTGTACAATTTTAGAACATGCAACAACATTTTGAAAGGACTATATGTGTCTATGTAGAAAGCTGTAACATTTCATTGCCTTCACCTTTGCATAGATGCTAGAAAGAGATGAGTGAATTTGCAGTGAGTAAATTCTCAAAAATTTGCTCCAGTAGTAACCTGCCCAATCTGGCCCTGGGATCCATTTTGCAGTGCATATTATTATTATTGTTATACAGGATTTATATAGCACCAACAGTTTCAGCAGCATTTTACAATATAAAGGTGCCCATACACCTTACAACCCTCGCAAGACTTTTGTCTTGCGAGGGTTGTAAGGTCATTAAAACGTACGATCTGCCCATCTTGGACAGGCAGATCGTAATTGCAAAAATCGCAAGCCCGCCCCGCTGACCGCAATGCTGAACCGACCAGTGTGGCAAATATCTTACGAGTATGCCACAAACCAGCCGAAAATCGTACGATTTTCGGCTGGTTTTCAAACATGTTCGTAAGATAAAAGTCGTGCGACCATACAGTAGAAACGGTTGCACGCCTTCCACACACTTTGCGATTATAGGTGTTTAGTGTCATTATGACACAATTGGTTTTACATGAACTATGCAAAAAATTATGTGGACTATAAATATGAGGTTAATGCTTATCAGCTTGTATTTCTATGTGGGCAGGGGGTAAGGCCATGTCCATTCTGTAACATGATTGATAAGGGGTACAAACAACTACTACTTCTCTGAGAGGACCAATCCAAATTGGCAGACTATAGCGAATGTCCAGTTACCTTATATTAGGTGAATCCCAGTTCAGCTGAATCAGTGGTCTATATGCTAAAATATTTTCCATGAACACTTTACTGCCCAACCATAGGTAGGATGTAGGACTGAGCAAAGTAATTTTGGTGAAACTAATTTTCCTGCGAAATGACTGACTTAGCTGTCAGAAAAAAAACATTTTGCTCACTAAACTGCAATATTTGCTTGAAAAAAGGCAATCTAGCTTCTTCTCTCTATTTATTGGTGTATTTAGGGTAGTTTAGGTTATTTCATTTAGGGGACTATTTATAAATGTAACCCAAGATTCACAAAACTTTTGCCATGAGGCACACATTTTCTGATTGATTCCAATTAAGAAATGTGTGACTGATAAGTGAAAGTTGTGTACATTTTGGGTGCAGGCATTAGTGAATAAACCTGTTTGTATTTTTTGCATTAGTGTTTTTTTGCTTTTTTTCGGCGTAGTTGTTTAATTGTGTACTGTCACATTACTGTATATGTTATATATACTGTATATATATAACACATAATAGTATATGTTATATACTTTTACTTAAATGTCTGGGTTTTTTTTTCTTTCTATAAAAACACACTGAAGCTAGTCGGAGTTCAGGTTTTAAAGGAGCTTCTGTAACTAACCCTCTGGAGCCATTTATGCCCATTGATCCCTTAAAAACCACCTTAACTATGCCGTTCTGATTGATTCCAAAATCCTTCCTTCACTTATCCTTAGTAGTATTTTCTAAAATCTGTCATGCATATTTTTTTACCTATTAATTTGTGCTATAGTAGGGAATAGGGACAGTTGACAGCTATGCATTTGCAAATGAAAACAGGTTTTCTACATGGCACATATTTAGCATTTATTAATTAGAACAGGCAAGTAATAAATATGCTCAATTAGCTTTTTAAAACCCCAAATCTGTGAAAGCACCTGGATATCAAATGCTTGACTATTTTTAATTGCACAGTAGCATGACATTAATAATTTGTTGACAATGCTTCATATACAGTATATTTTTTTAGTGTGACCAAAGAAAGGTAATTGTCATTGTGATGTTGATTACATTCTACTATTTATTGACAATGAAAAGTATAATGTGTAGTTGAGCTCTAGATTATAATGGTGGTCTGCTTTGTCTGCCATTCTGGTATTTTAGTACAAATGAAAGCTATTATTTTTTAGAAATATTACCTGTTCCTATATTACAATGCTGTGCTCATGCTATAACAACCAGCACATATTTGAAGCCTTTCATTATTTTTCTGTAAAGAACTAATTAGACATAATAATAGATTGCATGTGACTAATTCCAGGAATTCCATGATGTCTTCTATACAACTTGTAAAATAATACTTTGAATGTATTTTTTATTGAACTTGACTAAGAACCCATCTAGATATCTGCCCCCTGTAACTCCTGCACACTGGTGAGGCAAATGCACGATTGATGAAGAAAGAAGTTACAAATACATTAAAAAAGAGCTACATTAAAAAATTCGACAATGTAAAACCTTTAAAATGTTATATCCCTTTTTGGAAGATACCTTTAAGGCCCTTCTGCGGGAACTTTCAAGCTTGTTGGTGTGCGGTACCATAGCAAGGCTAGTTGAAAAATTATACCCACATATCAACCCAGGGGCTGATGCTCTAATTTTTTTGTTAGCAACTCAGCTATTTGTGCTTTGTAATACCATACTATAAAAATGGGGTACCATATCCTACTTTTTAACCTGAAAATACAGAGGGTTAAAGATCTAGCTGTCCGAGCACAATGAAAACCAGGCAAGCGTAAGGTGCTAGTTAAAAATACTTTATTAAGAAAAGTGTCAACAAGGAAAAAGCAAAAATCCATAAATAGGAACACACCAAGGTCAAGAACCAGAGTGGGTAATCATACAAGCCAGGTCAACGTTGCAAAGAGCAAGCCAGGAGCAGGAACCAGAGGAGAATGTCAGCCAGAATCGGGCCATACGGAATCAGAATGTACAGAATAACCAGAGTGCACTAGCAGGTAAGAAAACGCAGGGGCACAGTCAGACTAGACTGAAGCAGTTTAAATAGTGAGTTGGATGACATCAGACTGAGGGATGAGACAGAAAACTCCCATCTGGCTCTCTCAGATGATGCTCTGCTGTTTGGCCATAAGAGGGAGCCTGGGAGCAGTGAGCAACGTTACACAGTCTGCTCAGACAAATAAGGAATCACAGGTGAGTGAAGTGGCAACCAAGCCAGAATGTTGTAGACCAGTTAAGTCAGGGTGTAGCCCTGACAGTACCTCCTCTCAACGACCCCCTCCTAGCGTAGAGGGACCTGGAAAACGAGCATGAAGTAGAGCAATAGGGCGGGGGTGTGAATGTCTTCAAATGTCACCCAAGAACGTTCCCTTGGATCATAGCCTTTCCAATGAACCAAATGCTGCAAACAACCCATGGACACATGGGAATCAACTATACTGCGAATAACATACTCCTCATGATCATTGACTAGTACCGGTCTAGGATGGGGAGCAGAACAAGTGAAGCGGTTACAGATCAGTGGCTTAAGGAGTTAGATGTGAAAAATATTAGGAACCTAGGGAGGTCTAGAGCGTTGGCTACTGGATTGAACTTGCGAAGGATACAATATGGTCCAACGCAATGGGGAGCCAGCTTGTTGGTGGGAACTTGGAGGGGCAAATTGTGAAAGGATAATGTAGCCCTGACACTAGATTTCTGACAGATGCTTACTGTGAAGTCCATTTCTACTTTTAGCTCGCTTACTATTCATTTTACAACTATCAACTATCAAGTCCAATATAGGTTGGACGTTTACAACTACAACTATCAAGTCCAATATAGGTTGGATGTTTACAACTACAACTATCAAGTCCAATATAGGTTGGACTTGATGGACTAATGTCTTTATTCAACCTCAAATACTATGTAACTACTAAGGAAACAACATTTTTGCATACTGACAATGTTTAAATAAGGGGTTCTTGGACCAATGAAATCCATATTGACCATAGAGCCTCAAAAAAGGCTCCTTCCCTCTGCTGTACACATGTTTCCCTTTTTTTAAATAGCAACATGTTCCTCAGACATGTGGGGGCTTTCCAGGCCATTTCTAGTCCATTAACACTTCTTCCCGTCCCGTCTGTTACTGCATGTCCATACCTCGGTATGGACATGGACAAGAGGAACAGTTTCCAAGAGCCAGAGCATTGCAACCGCAATCTACTGAACGTGGTCGCAATGCTTTACTGGCTCCTATGCAAAAAAAATAATAAATGCACTTATGAAGAAGTGTGCATTTATTATTTTTTTGCAAAAGGGGAAATTTCCATATAGAAGAAATACAGTGGGTATTGAAAAGAATTAACCCCCTTTAAAATAATCAAATGTTGTTGCTTTGCAGCCTGCAATGAAGACAGACACAGGTTTTGTTTTATCCAGCTGTATTTACATATTTAGTGCAACTTACATACAAGTGAAAGATATATGTTCAAGAAACTTTTGGACGATTTCTTAAGGGACCGTAATATACAGGGGTACAGGTACTCCTAGAATGAGATCCTAATAGGTTGGACTTGATGGACTAATGTCTTTATTCAACCTCAAATACTATGTAACTATGTATAAAACCAACATGCCAGAAAAAAATTTAAATAATTCAGTCCGTCTTCATTTCAGGCTGCAAAGCAACAAAATGTGATTATTTTAAAGGAGGTGATTATTTTCTATACCCACTGTACTAGCCAGGTTTTAGGTACCAGGCACTGAGGTTCAAGCAATGGGATTGGAGAAAATAGGGTAGAGCTGCTCAATGTTTCCAAACTGCTCCAGGTTTTGGGTTCCCACGTGTATCCTGGCACAGTATGTGTTTGCATGAGACTATGACCTTTGGAAGCCAGCACGGTCCCAGATGCATGATTTGTTGAACCATACAATCATTTGGCTGCAATCAGAGGTGCTCAACCATCCTCAGATTGTGGAGCAATTGGTCTGCAACAATACCTTGCCGGTTAAGATACAGTGGCACATTAGGAACACAGTACCCAAGAGAATGTGGATAAACAGGTGTCCCTTATGGACTGTCTTTGGGTCCTGCCGTCCGAGATAGCAACCCCTTGAAACAGGAAAATTTCAATCTCAGTTAAGGATGTTTCTTTTCATTCATGGGTTAAACAGATTACTAAGGAAAGGGATCTTTGTCCCCGAGCAACTGACAAAACTCAAATTAGTTCCTGATTACCATGGTGCCCCCCTACAGGTTCCCCAAAACAAACTGGCAGCATGTGTATCTTTTGTAGTGTTCTGTCAGTACTAGACCACTTCCCCCAGCAGCAGGCTCTCATAGCAGAAAGAGCAAGAAAGAAAGAGAGCCCTGAGCTTCATTCAGTTCACTTATAAAAATTTCCATACACTGCTCAGACTAATAATGGAATTTGACTACCAGATAGGATGAGGACCTAGGAATGGAGCCTTATTCCCATCCAAAGCTCAACAAAGCCTCCTAGCTCCAGGACCAAGAATGTATCAAGATTCTGAGAAAAAAAACTAATCTGTTTTCTCCAAATCAGTCATAAATCCTGGAGTCCCTCACCATGAGTAGGTGAGAAACATAGGTGACACGTTGTCCACAATCCTGCCAGCCAGTGCCTCACAATATTTAAAAAACATAATTGTAATTGTAAAAATATAATGTTATTACTATTGATTAAAAATAGGCAAATGCAGTAGCAGATTTATATATCAGGACCCTATAAGTGCAGAACCTATTAGCACTTTGGGATCTCCCTACCTTAGCACAGTCGCCTGTTATTTGCAGCCGCTAATAGCTTATCTATATTGATATCTGCAGCTTGGAATTACAAAGTAGTCAGTTGTCATCAGAGAAAGGCAATGTGATCTGGCCATTAGCCCCTTATTTAAGACTAACATTAACAACAGACATTTAGCAGCTAAGAGCGGGCACACAGGTCAGCATGGCTTCTGAGGATTTATCATTTAAATGTACAACGTCATATAGCATAGGACTAGTAAACAAACACACAACCCCACTACAATAAAGTAGTAAGGGTGCTTAAAATGCCACTCCAGTCAAAAAGCAAAGCTGCTATTTTGTGTCGTACCTTGCCTGGGGGCATGTATTAAAAAATAAAAAATAGAACCTCAGATTTGGCTTTAGTTAAGTGGTAGAGGTGGGACGGTAGCAGGGTGCCACAAGCAAAGTTTAAGTGGTGCCATACCCAAGCAAGGGAGTCATAGCAACATTTATATTTTCCATACTGTTAGTATGCGAATCAAGTCAACTTATGTTTTCCATCTATTGTTCCTTTACAACTCCCCTTTTACAAAGACTCTTGAACATCATTTAGATTGATTGCTCCCTGATTTAGGAATGGCTTGATTTGTTGGGTTTCTCTATTTGTAGGGACCTACACTATTAAATTACTGCAAAAGGCTGCTTCTAAGTCTAATCCAGAAGTAGCAAATACAGTGGTACCTCGGTTCACAAACTTAATTCGTTCCACAATTCTGGTCGCGAACCAAATTGGTCGCAAACCAAATCAAACTGTGATCAGACCGTGATCTCGACTAGGGGAAGCCACAACCATGTGTTAGAGCAGGGAAGATGGCTGCGGTTGTGTTCGTCACCCGATACGGAGTTCGCGAACAGAGGCGTTCATGAACCGAGGTACCACTGTACTTTAGGCTGGCAGAAACCTCCTTTGGAATTAAATGCAATACCGGCTGGTGATCCCAGACTAATGTATCAGCTGGTATCAGAAAATGTACCCAGCAGATTGGAGTCTATTCTACAGTATATTCTTATAGTAAAGAAAAGGGCCACACAGGTCATTTTGTTATGCATTTGGCATCATCGTTCGGTCCTGTCAATGGTGTGCATGTGGCAGACTAAATGATAATACTAATAATGATAATCCTACTACACTGCCTGCTCTTAGCTTTAGGCTGTGTTCACATGTGGGCGATCCGTGACCACAAAACCGTGCCGGGCAGTCAAGGAGTCGCCCACCACAGCCAATCGCGCTGGCGGTACCATTATTTTCTAATGGCACCCCAGTCACGTCGGGCAGATTGCTCGGTTTGCCGCCGTGATTCCACCCGTGCAATTGCGATCGCGGCTAAAAAAAAGCTGCGCTTCATGTATTGCAAAAAAAGGTACATGTACCTTTTTTCAGCAATTGCCGTGCAGATGTAACCCCATTGAAACCAATGGTGCTGTGTGGCAACCACTGTGAGCACTAGCACATGATCGTGCGGTCCCGGGATGCACATCCTGGGTATCGGTCAGATCTGAACCTAGCCTCATCTGACTCTGCTTTCACGCAGCTTGCAGTGCTTCCTAGCAGGGTAGTAGACCGCTGTGTTTCTCAGTGAAGACATTTTTGTCCAGGACAGGAAAATGTGGAAAAAAGTTTCCAATTACTTAGAGGCAGTGATGGAGGTCAAACTAAAAACCATCTGTCTTTTATGCCCATGTTCATTTTCCCTTAGATGAATTACACATCATTCGGTTCCTTGCTATGCTAAATTCCACCCATTGAATTTCCAATTGTAGGCTGAATTATCCTTCAAGCTTTGTGTTGCTTTCTGTAATCCCTCTCTAAATTCAGTGACAAAAAATCATGTGCCATCCATACACCATTAGATTCGGTTGCTTGAACCAGCCATCACATATTTGTCATATCTGGCCAAATATGAATTTTCACAAATCTGTAAAACACCAGTTGCTCTTCTGCCAAACCAGATATCTAGATAATGAATGTGACCAATACACAGTATGTGAAGTGACTTTATACGTAGACAAATTGTTAATTATTCAATCGTGTCTGCAGTCTCATCCATAGTATATATATATATCAGCAACAAATAAATACCTTGATATATATGTAGTCCTTTTCTCTTTGCATGTAGGAAAAAACAGACATTACTATCCATGATAATTTCCCAGTATACAGTATGTGATGCTTACCAGTCATATAAACAGTATTAACCTGTGAATTGGATTATCTTTCCATTATCACTGACATATTAAGTGAAAACATAAGCATCATCCAATATATCAGTGACAATGATTAGGGTGTCTGTTGTGTAGCAGATGACCAATGTCATAGGAAAAGCCCATTGAAAGTCTATTGTTCTTTACAAATCACGTAAGATATGAGTTTGTTAATACATTTTAGAGGAAGATAAAGAAGTTCCTGTGGTCACTTCATTTACTAAATGCATAAAAAGTTTACAACTAACTTTTGTTTTATAAATTTGTATTTTAAAGACCATTTAAACATACTGAACATTATGGAAAAGATTGCTAGTGTATACTGATGTTCCTTTTACTGAGTGTTAAAACTATAATCAAAAGAAAAGAATGATTGAATGCATAGCTATGCCAGTACAGAAGCCGATTTTATCATGGCATATCTAGACAGTGTGACCCCACTTGCTGATACAATAGACAGGTATAGGCTGTGTATTGAGCTATCTGTGTACACATTGTGCGTTTTTTGGGCTGGTGCTGGAAGCCCAATAACCGAATATTCACAGCACGGTGCTTATAAAAAAAACCTTTTCATACATTACACAGAAGAACAGTTGTTTGTGCGCCCAAACCTCTCCCCTCCCACCTTCACATCTCTTCCCATCTGGGGACGCTTGTCTGTTTGAAATATATGGAGGCCATAGTGAAACACAGGCAGTCTTAATGAAAGCGAGGATTGACGACTAGTGTTTAGATGCAGCTCTGGGCTGGGATTCAAATGCAGCTCTGAAGTATGGTCTGTGACTGAACTGCTGTGGGGAGTAAGGGCAGCATCTCATCAAGGAGATCTCTGTAACCCACTGACGCCAGCAGCACTCAAGGGCTTGAGCAACCTTCCAAGCAGAATACACAGACACAGATGTGACCAGTATACGTGAAGCTCTGTGTAAACCAAGATGCTTTATTCCTCAATTCATCCACCAGGAGCTTCTTTTTTTCCCTTTTCTTTCTTAAGGGCATTGCCGGCACGTCAACTGTGTAGGCTACTTTCTCACAGATGCCAATAAATCCCCATGTTTTCAAGCAGCGGGAGTATAAAAATGTTTATTTCCCTCAAACAATAAGCAATTAGGCTGAACAAACAGGCTTGTGTGTCTTTTTTTAAGTACCTGTAGACTGTACTACTTGCTGAGATAATCTGTGTGCTGTTGTCAAGTGCTATGACAGTGTATTATTGCAACGCAGGCTTACACAACCTGTGGTGCTACAGCTGTTGTAGAACTACAAGTAACGCATTCTGGAAGTTGTAATTCCTGGAAACTAAAGAGCCATAGATGATTTAACTGTAAGGCTTTATTCAACATTTACGGTAATGATATTGTAAACCAAGAAAAAAGCAAAGCTTTATTCTAAGCAAAAATGAAAATCTGAGACTAAAGTAATATTTAAAGGAGAACTATGGGGTTAAGGCTTTTCCCCATAGTTCTCCTTAGTGTAACGGGAGGATACAAACTAGCGTCCTCCTGTCACCCTAGGCTCAGTATACCGCGAGCTGTAGCCCGCAGTATACTGAGACGGCGCAGTATACCGCGAGCTGCTGCTCGCGGTATATTGAGACGCCGCAGCTGAAGCGGATCCCGACAATTATGCCGGGATACGCCCAGCTGCGTGACTGACAGCTGACTCTGCCTATCTAGAGGCAGAGCCAGCTGTACCCGCCCCCTCCCCGTCCGTTCCGCCAGTCAGAGCTGGCGGATCGGAGCAGGGAGAGGGGAATCCAGCCCCTCCCCTGTCACTGCAGAGAGCCGTGACAGGATCAAGAGGTGAGCGAACGCCGGTATGTGTTCGCTCACCTCCCGATCTACTGAGCCGACCTGTGACAGTCTCATTGTCACTGGTCGGCTAGAACTATGAGGTGAGTGAAAGCACTCACCTCATAGTTCTCCTTTAATGAAGCAAATGTAGTAATCCAAAGCAACCAATCAGTGTCCTTTTTTTCCTCTAACCTGAGAACTGTAAACTGCAATTTGATTGGCTGCTATTGGTTATTTTTCTGTGTTCAATACTGTTGCTTTTTATGCAATAGTGTGATCACAGTGGAGTTGTTGACTTGGTGTGATCCATAACCAAAACCTAAGGCTTCTTATGCGGCATGATAGCGATCCCAAAAGGCCCCAATAAGAGTTTGCTGCAGTTTCAGTTTCAATATAGCTGTTACTAAAATGTTCATATCACCTCAGACTCTTTAGCATGTCTCACTAAGCTTGGAAAGCTCTCTGGAAAAAATGTCAATGAGTTCCAAAGTGTGCCCATAAACCCATAAACCCATAAACCCCAGATTCCCATCCTTGAGTTTAAAATAATGTTTTTGTTAATTGCTTTTTTCTTTTTTGCAGTATCGGTATCTGCTGCAGAGAATCTACTAGAGAAGGCTGTAAGTGACTGTACGTACTTCAAAGCACTCACTCACTTAGAGCTGTGGCATAGCTGTGGTTGGAGTCCCTAATGCAAATTTTAGTCTTCTCTTACTGCACCTCCTTGCTGGCATGCTCCCTCCTTTGTACCTCTGTTACCACCCCTTAATATGAGGACTTGTATAAAGAAGATTAGCCTAACAGAGTTGCAAGGCATGGATACTTGCCTATACATCCCTTTTTACTGCTCCTCTCTGCCCATTGCACTCTTCTATATTGTTAATGTTACTAAGGGGAAGTATAACGCACTGGGGAAACAACTAGAACTGAAGTACAGATGTAGCTGCTGCAAAATCTGTTCCTTCCCCCCCATATAACGAGGTCCAGCTTAATGTCCATAGTTTACAAATAGTAATAGTTTATAAATAGGTAGACCAACATATTGCCTATACAACTCAAAATGAAAAGAACCCTGCCATAAAGGATGCAGGAAAAGCTAAAAGACATGGTAGACATACATACATGGGGGACAACAGTTGTAAGCAAGAAAGGGGACCCAGACTCTTTTTTTTTTTCCCAGGGGAAATATGAAATGGATCACTGTAGTAAGATTAGTATGTATCAATTAGCAGATGTACAAATGAGAAAATCCTTTTAAATAGGGTTGCACAGATACCAAGTACAGTACTCGGTACAAGTACGAGTACACGTACCGATACTTTTGAGCTCCAAGACTACACTAGAGAAAAAGTCAAAAATTAGGAGGCAGCTGTCATTTGTAAGGAACACACGGAGCTCCTGGGATTTGTACATCTCTGTTTTAATGTACGATTTTGTTTTTATAAATATAAATAAAGGGATGCACAGATACCAGTTTTGCGAGTACGAGTACTGGTACTTGCCGAGTACTGATACATTTGTGTTTATTGTCATGTGACAGTTTTTCTAAAACAATACAGACTAATGATTTCAGGACAGTGGTGAAGTGCCAGAGCCAGGTCCCAGCTGCAACCACTGCAACCCTGGTAGTTCTCCATGAAAATGCCAAGTATCTGCACTGGTACTCGAAAAGTATCTGTGCAACCCTACTTTTAAAACAATAACATGCATTACATCTTTAACCATAGAAAATGATAAAGCATCTGCTGGCTTTTAAAGAGGCAGGTGTCCTATACAGCTCCATGATTTGTGTTTTAATGGTGCACAAATTACTGTCTTCTGACCTTAGAAGCTTCTTTTGGAGATTAAAGTCTCCTCTCCTTGGCCTCTGGCTATCTCTGAAAGTGTCGGGTGTCCTCTAGTGACAGGAAACAGTATGTGTGAAATAGTTAAAAAAAATGCTGCCGCATAACAGTTGTCAATGTGAGTTAACAAAGTAAAATAGTATTCACATAGTATTCTAATTCTTGCATAAAATATGTTTTTATTTTATCACAGGGGGTTGAATTTTGTGTAGATGATTTCTATGTTTTCTCTCTTTATCCTCATAGATACCGGGAAGACACTTTTTGTGTCTTTATGCTTTACACCCTTGATTCTTCAGTATATAAAAAGACGCTAAATAAATACTTTGAAGATGGCAATTTATATTGAAATTGCTGCTCATTATCATTGCATAACAAAGCAAAGAGTAGACTAAGACATGCAATTTTGTCAACAAGGCTTTGCATGAATAAAATATTGTAGCTTCATCAACAGCTCTAATTCCAAGAGTTGCTGGCATGTTCTTTGTATATCAGACATGTGCAGTCTGCAGCCCTCCCAATGCCAAGAGTCACTACAAGTGCTAGTTCAACATTATATGATGTCCTCCAATATTTGAAGAACTAATGTTACCCGTGCCTTGTGAGGTGTGTACATTAGAGGTTCAGGTCCATAGGTTGACATTTTTAGCAGATATGATATCCTAATACTGGTCTTTATGTATCTTGTTTTCATCTTTCCTCAATATAATTTGTACCCAGTGGGAAATGTTCACATTTTGATTGCTACCATGTAGGACATACTGCACATAGGCATAGTTATGGCAAGTAAAAAATGGTGATGTAACAAGACACAATAATCGGTATATTTGACTGTATTGTTGTTATAGTAGAGAAAGATTATATGTTTTTATTAGATGATTTGTGTAACTATGTGTAATTTATTATTCCCAGTTTTGTAAAGGTGGAAAAGATGGACATTTGTTATTAGTCAAATGTTCACGCAAAAGACATACCCTTGGTATACCCTGTTCACTTCATTATCATTTCATATAGCCCAGAGCACCCAAGTTCCAAAATGTTTGTTGAGCATGGCCCCTTTCACACGGGCTGAGCAGGAGAGGATCATCTGTGCAGAGATCCTCTCCTGATCACAGCAGTATGGAGCGGATGTCACCACAGTTTTTTCCTCCACCTTGCAGGAATTGATGGACCCCATGTCGGTTTATGGGGAATCTGATGTAAACGGACATGTGTTAACACCCAGTTAGCCCCGGCTCTGACTAGGTCTGTAAAAACGAACGGATCATAGATCCGTTTCAACGGACCGGATTGTGCCAGAAAAGGGGTTATCTGATGTAAACTGACACGTTTCTCCCATTTACATTAATGATGGGGGCACTATTTCTCGCACTGACCCTAACCATGGAGTACTGTTTTTCATTGGTACCAAAGATGGTGCATTTCTCATGCCCCCACTAACCACAGACACCAGGCCATTTTTAGTCCCACTGCTCACAAACCCTAAGGCATTTTAACTTCTACTGATTGCCAAGCCTGGGTTATTGATTACTCCCACTGACTACTGTGCTTGGGCATTTTCTGCTCCTACTGACTTTAGTTTGGCTTACCTAATATTCACTGAAGATCAGTGAACTTGCACATTGTTTACAAAATGTGAGGACCTCTGCTATAGGTGACATTACTATATTACTAATCTATACCAATGATTAAAAATAAGGATGCACCGATACTAATACTACTATTTAGTGTTTTTTTTTAATTTAGGGATACAGCATATAATTTAATTTATTAGCATGAATCTGTCATTCTTTAAATGGAATCTATTTAAAATACCTACCTTTCAGGGTTATTGGTTTTCAATCCATATTTATATACAGAACCTGTAAATCACTGTAAATGAAGGACAGCTATGTAAGCTGGGGTACTAAGAGACCATTGCAGTCAAAAGCTGCTCATTCATTTCACTATTGCAAGGGCATTGCAGTGTTACCAAGAGCAATGGTGTGAAGCAACTCTTAGATTAGCAACAGATTATGTTTCATGAGTCTGGCCATGCCAGTTAGAAGAAAGCTGACATAATATTGACTGGCACACGGTGCACTACATTATTGCACAGGGACTGTTATCTGCCCTTTTACTTGTACATAGCTGTACAACAAGGGTTAACTGTATGTTTGGTCCCTCTGCAATTTCAGCCTAGTAGCCCCCCTGCATAATGACATGAATAGAATTGCATGGTATGACAGCAGTCACTTTCTCATATTGTACTGGTTACTATGGCAGCAGATGTGGATGAAGGCAGTTGTGTACTAGCCTACTGGATAAAAATCAATGCCGGTAATGCAGTTGTAATAACAGCTCTGAGATGGGCACAAGACATGGGCAGCCACGCGCTCTCTACAAAACTTACATGTATTTTCTCTTCAAGCAACTGTTTGTTCAAAGGTATAATAACTAGCATAAAAAAGGGTGTGTTGTGATTTTTGTATTGCTGTCCCTTTCCTTTTTGAAATAATAAAGCTAAATTCAATGATTAATTTAATTTTCAGGCAAACGGAATCAGAGTTTTGTTACAGAATAAAACAGTTGTCCATCTCTAGGATCATCCAGAACTGAAATAGAAAGGAAAATGCATCAAAATACATATGTATACAGTATATGAACACCAAGCCCTGTGAGCATGTACTATATATATTTTTTATTTTCATTGTCAGCAAAATGTTTGATGTTGAGCAATGTCACGCTTAAGGGCCCATTTCAACTGTTCTCCGTTTGCTGCGCTTTGGAAAGGCACCAAAACTGCTTTAGCAGTTTTATCCCTGCTTTTTTTGAAAAATGCATACCTCATGTCTTTAAGGGCTCCGGCATACAAAACACATGCAAACCGAACACAAAATGATTGCAAACTGAAAGCAAAACACATGCAAATTTTAATTGAACTTGACGTTTTCACCCAGAGATGCAAGCTTTTCACTTAGGATACTGGTTTTCCAGGTGCTGGACTCAGCTATCTGGCTGCCTGCTGATTGACAGGAGTAACTGCAGCATTACTCCTGTAGGGCAAAACAGAAACCGTGATAGCTTCTGGAGGCATAATTCTCACCCTCCCTCCAAAGCCAGCTTGACTTCTCTCTGTCTACCCTTGTCATGTGACATATCACACGACCAGAGATGGGACGGAGAAGGTGCATTTATTCCAGGGCAGGTCCTGCACTGAGAAAGAGGGCTGAACTGTGAGTACACTGAGGGTGAAGGGAGTAACCTTAGCCCCAGTGCTTCCCTTTCTCCCTTAAAGCCCCAAAAAACACCTCAGTTACCCTACCTCCCTCAGAACCCCTCATCCCCCCTTCCTCCGTTATAGCCACACAGGATCCCTTAACTCAATGCACCACACAAAGCCTCCCAGCTCCCCGCATTGATCCTACTTGCGCTGTTGACAAGGCAGTCCTCCTCCAGCTGATACAACCAATGCAGCAGTGTATTTTCCCAACACTTTTATTGCAATAAAAAAAAGAAAAATGGTGTAATGTGTCATTTTAGCTATCTGGACCTAGTATATTAGACGTCTAATGGATTGGAATCTTCTTAATAAGTGTAACCACATTTTTTGCAGGTAACTCCATTAGAGTACAGTTATGTATTACATTTCAGTTTTTTGTAATAAACCAGACTCGCAGAGGTGTATTGCTCTCTAGACTGTTGATGACGTTTTACAACAGGGGCTAATCAGGAGTCCCTAGACCCTAGCTAGCAGTTTTTATGATACCTCTGCATTTTGTCAAATGTGTCTTAAGATGGGCTGTGTTTCATCAAACATGTAATTTTCTATGAATGTCCAGCACAGACTTGAGATTGACTATTTTTGCTATGGACTTGCAAATTCTGGGAGAAATGCAGGTGACGCAGGGTGTTCAGCACTTCTCCCCCATTCAATCCACACAGTTTGGAATTTGTCAGACCTCACTATCATCACATCAACCGCTGTAGCTAACTACTCTAAATTTCTGTATTCTGTTGTCAATTCGACTGTAATATGTAGCATATAGGAACATTTTACAGGTTTTGCAGGGCTGTTTACAAAAGGGTGAAGAGTTTGGAGAAGCAAGTGAACACTCTAAGCCAAAATAGCTGATTTGGAAAAATTCTCCAATTCAGCTAACTTTCCAGATTAGCTATGTTTTCTGTTCTCCTGCCTTCTCCAAACTGTTCAACCTTTTGTGAGTAGCCCTGTAGGACTTATATTTGTTTTATTTTATATATCTAGTGGTTTTTGTAGTTGTATCTTTTGTACTTTCTAGTTCTTGTTGTTTCCATATTCTTCATGTGGCTTTAATGCCGATATTTTTCTTAGCACTCGCTACATCTACACTTAGGGGTCTATTCACGAAGCAGCCGAAGGATCTAGCCGTAGCTTCGGCTGATGCTTCGGCTCCAGGACCCCTTCGGTTCAGTAGAACTGAAGGGCTGCTTGGCGCTCCGGGAGTCTCCCGCTCCCAGCCTCCCAGGAGAGAAACACTGCTTTTTCTTTTTTTTTCTCTATTCTGACACGGAGCCGTGTCAGAATAGAAAAAAAATAAATTTGGCCATAGGAATGCATTGCTAGATTCCTATTGGCTATTTCAATTTGCAATAGCCAATAGCAAACTAGTTATTGCACCCGCCCACTGCTGCTGTCAATCAGCAGAGGGGACCTGCAGTTCTCCATCAGGTCCCCTCTAGTGATTGACAGCAGCAGAGGGTGGGTGCAATAGCTAGTTTGCTATTGGCTACTGCAAATTGAAATAGCCAATAGGAATCTAGCAATGCATTCCTATGGCGAAAATTTTTTTTTTCCCCGTTTTTTGATGGCAGCAGAACCGCCGGCCAATAGAAAACAGTTGGGCGGAGCTAGCTGTCCCTGCTAGCTCCGCACAATCGTTTTCTATTAATTTTTTTTGTACTTTTAAAACTATTTTTCTGTTCTGCTCAGCGGCATTCGGCTATTCACTCACTGCTGTTCGGCATCTATAAGAATAGACCGAACAGCAGCGAGTAGCCTGCCAGAGGTTTGGTTTAGCCGATCCTGAAATCAGCCGTACCAGCCTGAAGTGAATAGCCGAACAGCGTTCGGCTCACTTCGCTTCAGGTTGGTTGTTCACTCGGCTGCCTACGGCAGCTTAGTGAATAGACCCCTTATTGAGTCCAGTTCAAAGTGTAGTGTAGGGCATTATTTACTAAGCTGTCGAAGAATGAAGCCGATTCTTTACATAATCTTTCGGCTCACTTGGGCTGTGGGAAGCCTTTGGTTCAGCTGAACTGAACGGCTGTCACGGACCTGGGTGGAGACTGAGCTGACCAGAGGGCTACCCTTGCACCACTAGTCCAACCTCCCTGGAGATGATAACAGCAGTAGTGGGGACTCGGGGACGCACGAGTGCCGCTGCGTTGGTAAACACGGCTTCTGAATTTGAGTGCGTTGACCTGAGTAGAGTAATGACAGAGACTGGGCCACAGGCTGGGCAGCAACGTGGAGTAATGGGCTGGAGTGGACTTGAAAAGACACAGCAAAGAGTCCAAGCAGGAAAGCCCAGTGGATGCCACAGGTGAATCAGGAACATAGTCGAGGTCACAGGCCAGGGTCATTCACAGCAAATCACTTGCAAGGATAAGGTGCCAAATTGAGAGACAGAAGGGTCAGAAGCCAGGATCGGACATAAGGAAGCCAGTTGCCGGGTAGAAGGGCCAAGTCGGTAATCAGAGTCAAGGATGGAGCCGAGTCAGAACACAGGAAGCCAAGCAGCAGGATCAGGAGACAGGAAACAGGAAGCAGGATACAGCTGAGACCAGTCAACAATGGATTTAGGACTCACACTGACTTTATAGTAGATCAGACGTCACTGAACGTGCATGCGCAACAGCGTTATAGCGAGCTGACATTTGCGTGCACGGAATCCAATATGCGTGCGACCGTTATTAAGCCTAAGGACAGGAGCACGCTGCAGGGCATATGCATGAACCCAGGGTGGCTTTCTGGTAAGTGCCTTACAACGGCTTTTGTACGGGCTATTCACAATAGACCGTACAGCAGCCAAAGCACACAGCCAAGATGAAGCATATGCGTTCGGCTTGGCTGAACCAAACACACAGCTGGCCGATCTCCCTGCAAATTGTAAAAAAAATAGAATTGAAAAAAACAGCGCAAGGTCCCCTCTTAAACCATACCAGACCCTTTAGGTCTGGTAGGAATGTTTGGAGGGACCCCTGAGTAAAAAAAAAAAAAATGTGTGAAGTTTCCCCAAAAAGGGGACACAAATGTAGAAAAAAGTTTCCCCCTAAAATTCCCAACCAGACCCGTAATGCAGGCACTGGCCTGGCAGGGCAGGAAAGGGGGGAATGAGTGAGCAGGGGACCCCTGGAAAAGCACCTTGCCCCCAATGGGGTCTGCGGGCGGGCGGGCTAAACTGCATCTGGGTACCCCCTTTCATAAAGGGGGACCCCCCTTGTGAATGATTAAGGAGTAGTTGTACCCCTACTCATTCACTAAAGAGTTAAACAAAAAATAAATAAAACACACCAGACTTTTGAAAAAATCCTTTAATTGAACAAATACACAAAAACTGTTTTTGATGAGTCCTTTATTTTAAAATACAAAAAAAGAAAAAATTATCCAGCGCTGCAATCCAATGTCAATCACGTCATCCAGCGATGTAATCCAAGGTTCATCACGGTGAACAACTGTGCCGAATCGTCGAAGAAAAAAAATCCCGCCACCAGCCAGACTCGACGGCTACCAACAAACTGCCGCCGCAGAATGAGCAATTTGACAGGTCCT
The DNA here is from genome assembly GCF_000935625.1 of Nanorana parkeri. Classification (NCBI taxonomy): domain Eukaryota; kingdom Metazoa; phylum Chordata; class Amphibia; order Anura; family Dicroglossidae; genus Nanorana; species Nanorana parkeri. The sequence goes on along the minus strand of NW_017306310.1, from coordinate 3,033,811 downwards.
GCCCTGAATATAAACAGTTGGGTGGAGCCAGTGGTGGCATCAACACTCGCTCCACCCATCTGTTTTCATGCTATGCCCTTTGGTTCAGCCGAACAACCTCAGCACATTCAGCTGAACCGAAGGGAAGTGAAGGGAGCTGAAGCCAGCCGAGGTAAGTGAATAGCTGAACAGACTTTGGCAACCTTCACTTGGCCAGTTAGTGAATAACCCCCTAAATGTTTTGGTACTGTTCCCTCTTGCCATGCTACCATAGGCCAGTATAGTAATTATTTCCCTTGTCCTACCCCAGAAGCTTGCAATTCAAAGAAGCCCTATACTCACTTCAATGAACTTTGCCATGTATAGTAATATTTTGGTTGATAAGTTCTAGTAATGTTTCCAGCAAGCATGCGCTAAGAGGGTCACTCTGTTTTTTTAAACTCATTGTTTGAAACTGTCCAAACACAGTCTAAAGCTGGCCGTACGCCAGCAGAATTGCATTTGATAAAATTTGTTTTGGGAACATTAGCTTTATTTTCTAATAGTTAATGGGGACAAACTGACCTTCATTTGGAAAAAAAAAAAAAAAAAAAAAAAAAAAATGAGAGAGGAAAAGTAGAATTTTTTTT
>NW_017306310.1:3028054-3033182 GCF_000935625.1 Nanorana parkeri | reverse complement strand
AAAAAAAAAAAAAAAAAAAAAAAAAATCGAAGGAGCAAGATGGAAATTTTTTCTTGAACAAACGAAATTCTAACACTAAATGTGATTTTCATTTGAGAAACTTTATTCATTTCCAAAATTGATGTTAATGTTAAAACCAAACAAAAATTGAAATGTCATTTTTTTTATATGAATGATCAAATTAAGATCTACCAGTGTATGGCCAGCTTCAGTCTTACAGTAAACACCAGTTTCATTAATGCGATTCTATAGTGAACCTCTATGAAGAAAAAAAATTATAATGGTATTTAAACTTTATTAGCAAAATCACAGGAGGTATTTTCAGAAAACTGACCTGATATTGTAAGACTGTATACCACTATAATTTCAAGTAAAAGGGATTTTCTTATATAGTTGATCTTGCTGGCACATTTACAGACAATAATACCAACTTCTGGAAGAAGTATGTTTAGTGGTGTTGGATAAGTGCATTAGACAACCACAAGACTACTGTAATGTAAGCACACAGTAACATGAAGCATGTCAAATTGGACTTCAACAGTTACAAAGCTATGCCAGCCACACAATGTCAAGATTTCCTTCCCATCAGTCACATGGGACCTAAGCCCAGCACTGATTTAAAACATCTGTATTTCAGACTCCTATCCAGCCAACAGCATAGAGCCTTCATTGTTAATGAGGGTATACAGGAATGATGAAAGAGCAATTGTAGCTTTGTCAAAGAAAAAGCTTCCATTACTGAAAATATTCTATATACTGAACAAAATAGGACTGCAACAGAGGGGCATTATTTGAAGCCATCGCTGATTTCTGATTCATTGGCTTGTTCATATCAATATATGATAAAATACATGACCAATACATCATTCCTTGATGATGGCTTTGTAATTGTACTGGTTATTGGCCTGTTTCTGTGAAGTAACTTTATGGTTGGGATGGTTAAGTTTAGGTCCCATAGATGGAAACAGTTATGGCAAATTTGCAGCAATTATTAAAATTATTGATTGCAGATTGGAGTCGCCCATAACCGTTTGACATGCCTTATTTTCTAAGCTACATAAAGGTTATTCTTGCACAAAGCAATCATTTTATTTAGCAAAACACTATAAAAAGAAGTTTGGGAAAGATAAAGGAAAGGTTAAGTGGATCAGTTGTCCATATCAACTTAATACCTTATCTTTTCTCAGTTTCATAAGGCATCATTGTCAAACATAGCATTGCATACAAAGGTTACATCTCCCAATTAAAGTTTTCTTTCTATGTATAGTCCCGTACTGCCATATTTTTTGTTATTTAACTGATTTTCACTTGGAAATGCCTTATAATACATTTTCTATTAGTGGAATTGCATTTGTCCCTACAGATTTAGTGTCATGTGCTGGCATAGATGATTAATGGCCACACTCATCATCACATACCTCCTCATGCACAGTCATACCATTGAGAAAGAAAAGGGTCTGACCAACATAATTACAGTGCAAACCACTACTGCCTATTGGACTGCAAAGTCGTATTTAGACACGCTGCACAACTAGAAAAAAACATAGCGCAAGCTTCGGCGCTAGGCATCGGGGCATTTTGACAAGTACAAGTACTTGTCAAAATGCTCTGTATCGGGACATCCCTAATTATAACAGACATCTAATCTGAATATTTCCAGATATGATAGCACTAAGTAGACTTAAAGTAGACTAGAATTAAAATTCCACTGAAATTACTTTGACAAACTAAAACTTTAATGAATGTTACAGAATCTTGAACAATTGTCATCATGACTGCTCTTTGTATAATGAATAACTGTAATGAAGCATTTTTATATATAAAGATTGGAAGATACTTTGCTTCACCTAGAACTGTTGACATAGGTCAGGCATGGCAAACTCAATGAAACAATGGGCCAAATGTAGTTGTCTTAAGCAGATTTAGGCTTTGTGAGAAACACAGGGTTAAGGCTCTTTCCCTGTCCCTATTTAATAGATATCAGGCCTGTGGATTGTCTGCTTAGACACCCAGTGCTGCAGTGTGGGAGGCAGGAAGGCTAAACATGGGTTCTTCTCTAGTATCATATCTAATATTATTTGAGGCGAACTCCAGGGGATCCTGGCGGGAAGTGAGACGGGATACAAGCAGTGGCAGCTGTAGGGCTTTTTATTGTCTATTCCTAAATGATTATTCCTCTTGTGATTTAATTTGTTACTGTTATATATTTATATTTATATACAGTATATACACACTGTATATCAGTATATTACCTTTCCATTTCAATCTGAAGCCACTGTAATTTTCTAAAACTTTGCAAAAATTAAATGCAATATGGCAACCTGGAGGTGTTCTGTAGGCCATTGGTGTATGCTCCTATTCAGGAATCAGTCTGGATAAGAAATGGTGAAACAAACAGCTTTTGATTCAAAACGGATAAAGTTAGAAATCTGCCACAAAGTTTGTTGAAATGCTTGCAATGTACATTACCCAGAGTGGATTGTTTTTTTTACTCAACAAAAGTGGAGTTACACTTTAACAAGCAATTCTTTCATCTTGATTGAATGACGCTGATAACTACTGTATACATTTGGTACATCTGCAATGAATATGACTTTCATTATGCTGAGCTTTTTATTTCTGAATAGAAATCATTTTACTATGCTGCAGTCACTTTGATTCTGTGTGTTTAGCCAACAATCCAATCTTTACGAAATGAACAAACTCATCTGTGATCATTTAGCTGATTCTACTTAATGCTCTCAACATGAAAAAGATGAAATTAAGAGACTCTTTCAGGAAACCAGGTTCATTTGAATGTGAGTGCTTCTTTAAATAGGAAAAGCTTGAGTGGCAGCGAGAAGTGTTTGGGGAATATCTGGAGAATATCTCTTGTAAAATATGTCAATACTCTGTAAAAGGTCAGCTGTACAAATGTATTTTGAAGTGTATTTCCACTTTTACAGCAAAATTGGGGTAACACCTGTTTTATATTTGTTACATTTTATCATCGCATAACTTTTTTTTTTTAAATTGCTGCTTGCACAAACATGCTCTACTCTGAAAGAAAATTGTTCTCTGTACTAAGATTTTCTCTGACATTTAAGGGGGGATGGGCAGGTTAATGTTAACATAATGAACCCTGTCTGTATTGTGCTGGCAGATCTCATTATCAGTTGTTAACTAAATTTCAACACTGAAATTTACTGAAGTCCTAACAAAGGGTTAAAGATCTAAAAACATTGTGTGTTAATGAAGGGAAGCTCAGTTTCTCCCTAGTCTTTCTATGATGACAGACAGAGTTTCCTGTCACTTAGAAATTAGGAGAGAAGCTTGCAAAGACCGCTGCACATGTAAAAGGTAAGAAATAGATTTTTAAAAATTGTTTTTAGATATGCTATATGAATGGGAACACATAACACACATATTGAGGTTGTTTCTCAAATATGACTGCAAAAGTGGAAATATGCTTTAAAGAATGTACAAAATGATCTATGGGTTAAGTAGATGGAGAGGTAGGTATGTGTAACTAAAAATATATCAGTGCATGTCTGAAGGGAAGACTAGGTTACTGAAAATAGTAGTAGGGGGATTTGGCCTTGAGAAGATGAAGTATTATCAATCAAATAGTGGCAGCATTTGAATATGGGTAGGAGTACATTTAAACCTAGTTATATAGTCATTATTTATTTAAAGTGACACTAAACTCAGGAGTTAAATTCTTAAAAATACATTCAAGTACTTTAACTATTAATAAAAATGTCCTTCCTTCTGGAGGGTGGCTACTTTTGTTCCCCATGGTGTGTTGTAAAGTAGTCATCGCTCCAAGCTCACTCCTGTGATGGACTACAATTTCACGTTTAGTTTACTAATTTGTATTGAGATTGTATCCATCACAGGAGTGAGCTTGGAGCGGTGGCTACTTTACAACACACATGGACCATGGGTAACAAAAGTAGCCACCCTCCAGATGGAAGGACAGTGTCCGCACCAATTCAGTGATGATTTGAGGATCTACAGCTGAGTAATACACAAATCAGCTGCAGTTTAATTGATAGTTAAGGTACTTGAATGCATTTTAAGATTTAATTCCTGAGTTTAGTGTCACTTTAAATCTGAATTATTGGCCGAAACAAAACACACAATTGAATGCAGCTCTGTATTCTATAAAACATAATTTGATATGCAAGCTTTCTAAGTATCTGACTTTTGTCTTGGTTTTATCTGGGAGTTCAACTTTAACTAAGTTTGTAATTGCAGCTCTTTATGATTTTATATTTTTTCTGGTTTGTGTAAAAAGTAGTATTAAAAAAATTATATATATATTGTAACAAGGACACTCCACTGTAGACCGGAGGTGCAAGTAAAATGCAGTTTATTTGCTTTCAAAACGGTAGATAACACGAAATCCAACATAAATAGCTTGCTGTAGCATATAACAGATAAGGGCTCACCAATCCTCGAGTTGTCCCGTACACTCAAGGTGTCCCAGTCTTTTCATAAGTCTCTCTTGCAGCACTGCTGCTCCGGCCTCAATCTTTAGGGCCACTGTCTGGTTCCTCCAGACAACGGCAATAACATGCCAATCCTCTCAATATGGTTCACAAACCCGCAGCTCCCTGCTGCACTGGCCTCCACACTGACTCCAGGGTGGAGCTCTCCTGACTCACAGGTGGGGCCCTGAACACATCCCAGCACACTCTTCATGAGGGATGTACACAGGTGCACAATCAGGTGCTGGTCACTACCAAAGCATGGACCCAGGAATGGAGATTTCATCCCACCCAGAGCTCTAAGAAATCTCCTGGCTCCAGGATCCCAACTATGATCCAGAAAACCTGGAAAGAACTGAAAAGGCAGTTCTCTCCTGGTACACGTACCGTCTTCCTGGAGCCACTCAGCCCCTCTGGCTGAGAACCCTGGGTGACTTTGAGGCCACCTAACACTGTGGTATTGCCTCACAATGCCACATATGCCCCCCCTTTGTTCCGATCCAGAGGAGCGGACACACGTGCCTAAACAGTCCTTCTGGATATGTTCCATCTTTTTCCGTCTATGCTTCCAGCAGCGACAGTCCCTTACTTTAAACAAAGTCACTCCAGTCTTTCCCTCTACAAAGCTACCCGTTACCTCTATGCTACGAGACCCC
>NW_017306310.1:2975398-3026450 GCF_000935625.1 Nanorana parkeri | reverse complement strand
TATATATAGTACACCACTGACAACTTAACATTAGCTTCTCTTTACAAATATTTCTTTTTAAGATTTGTAAGATTTCAATCTTTAGTGGTAATGGTCCAATTTTTTTTATAGTTTACATATCTTTATACTGGTAAATCTAGCATTCTCAAAGAGTTCCTGTCTTGTTAAATGCACCATCTAGGTGCATTTAACATTAACTGTCATTTCTTGGAGCTTATCCAAATTCTATTGTATCAAGGAGTACACAGGCTGCTTTATTTTAAATACACTTCAGCTTCCACAGAAACCCCCCAGATTTTAACGGCCATTAAACAATCTGACAAGGCTTTCAACAACAGTGAAAAAGTAAAATAGCCAGTTTAATATGTGTAATCTGGATGGTTTATTGTAAGTAGTCAATCTTATTTGGTTTGCATGTGTGTAAAAAGCCACAGAGACGGTTGGGTCAAGTCAACTTTTCATCATGGTAAGCCATGAAAGTTGATGACAACTATTTCACATTTTTATTGCTCTTAATTCATTAATCACTTAACAGTTTTAAACAGATCTGGACTTAGATAATCAAACTATTCCATCTGGAAACCTTCATGTAGTATATACAGTAGGTATGTCTATAAAGCTATGAGTGCTGCTGGTTTTAATGGAGTACACTGTAATGTTGAATGTAACATAAAATAAAAAGTCTACTTAGATGTGTACAAATAGAGAAAGTTGAAACATGCAAGAAAATAGGCGCATGTTTGGTTAGCAAACACAATTTCTTAATTCAGTATTAGAGTGGTTTTCAAGCTGTATGTATAAATGAATCCCTCTATTGTCTACATACTGTTAGTGCACTTACCCTTATTTGACCCCAGTGTCCTTTCAAAGCATTGCTGGCAAGTCACATACTTGCATGATCTTTTCTGCATAGCTTTTTTGGTAACACTTTGGGGTTGATTTACTAACCTTATTAACACACCACGAACATGTATACACCTCTGTAGTGTGTTCCCTCCCAGCATGATCTATGGGTGGAATCTAAACACCTTTGTAGTGTGTACACACACAGCAGGTGTGTTGTGCAAAGCCTTGCATGAATTCCAAGGTGATGCTGTGTAAATTAGCTCTATGTTATGTTGCTTGCGTTGATGAATGCAGGAATGTAAATGCATGAGCTAACCATTTTTGTCTAAACTGTGAAGCAGCATTATATATGCATCATGTGCATGATTTTTCCATATATGGCATTAGTGGAAATATGCTTTTAGAGACTTTTTGGTTGATAAATACGTTTTGCTGTGTGAAAATCACACGTACCTGGTGTGTGCGTGTGTTTAGGTTAGTAAATCACCCCCTTTGTCTCTTCTTTAAAGGAGGAGGGTAAAACATAATCTCCCCAATACTTAAATACAGCATGGAACACACTGCAGTGTCCCATGCCAGCATTAGGACCGAGAGCTGGCCAATCACATTACTGCTGATCAGTCAGCTCTTGTCTCTGCTCCCTGTTCCTGCCCCCCCCCCCTGTTCCTGCAGTGCTGGCTGGAGCTACAGACAGGGGAGTAAGCAGTCAATTGGGTCTATGTGTACTATTGGTTGACAGGGCACAGCCGCACAACAGCTGAGAAGGATCCTGACAATATTGACAGCTGGTTCCGCCTATATGTGTACGACTGAAAACCAGAGGCAACCGTGTGTGGAGATGCAGGGTCAGCTGTCAATCAGGCAACCGGGGTGGACCCTCACAATATTGTCAGGATCCTTCTTGACTGTGCTGTGCTCTTTCAGCTGATAGAGAGGATAAGCCTACTATCCGCTAACTTTGGGTGACAGAACTACATAAGTAAATGTACTCCTGTGACCCAAAATAGAATTATAGCTAAAAAAAGTTTGGCTTTACTTCTCTTTTAAAATCTTCACTATCATGTCCTGTTCCTCCTGCCATTGCATGCCACAAACTTTATGCATGCAGCAATGAGTTAAAAACTCATGTATTGTTTTATTTTTAGCAGTTTGCAGTTGATAATACCAGCTTGGCTATTGGAAGTACAGGAATACTAAGAAGCCTTGTTGAGCAATTAGCTAAATAAGAGGTTTAAGGTGTTATAAAAACATCTGAAGTAAAATATCATATTTTGCTGCACACCTCAGACTATACCATGTTTACTGTGTGTCTTTCTTTTAAAATCATGTAGTAGTTCCTTGCTTCCCAGGTTCCTATTTAAGGTGGTCCCATCCACTTAAAGGGTCCCATAGAGCCATCCTTGCATATGTATATCTGCCTAGCACTACAGACTGCTATCCCCACAGCAACACATAGCCCAGAAGCCTAGGGTCGGAATGCTACTTCCCTGCTCCCTCCCCCAAGCAAGGGATTGACACCAGCTGTCCCTAATGAACTTGTGCAGTGAAGGGGCACAAGGTGCGTGCTCCCCTATCTGAAAGTGCGGGAAGCAGGACTGTGGTACTTAGGGCCAGTGTTGGTGAGCATTATAACTTGTAAGTGTTTCTGCACAAATCGGACATATTTATTTAAAAATTGTTCAGCGATTAGCACTACAATAACCATTCAGACTATTGCTTCTTGTTTTATCTCTTTTGTTTTACTGGAAATTAGGACAATTATGTCCTTCCTTTGCACTTTTGTACTTTGTACATTTGTTTACTTCAACAGCTCTGTCTTGAATTACTACATTATGTGACTAAAGGTGCCCACGATCGTACGGTAATTGCAGGTGTATGGAAGGCGTGCAACCGTTTCTACTGTATGGTTGCACATCTTTTGTTTTACGAGCAAGTTCGAAAACCCGCCGAGAATCGTACGATTGTCGGTGGGTTTGTGGCCTGCTCGTAAGATGAATGCTGCATGGGCCGTTCAGCATTGCAGTCATCGGAAGCCCGCCCCTCAGTGGGGCGGGCTTGCGATGATCGCAAGTACGATCTGCCTGTACAAGATGGGCAGATCGTACGTTTTTAAAATTACCTTACAACCATTGCAAGACAAAAGTCTTGCGATGGTTGTAAGGTCTATGGCCAGCTTTACACATCTGCAGTCCAAACAATCTCTCTCAAAGTGGAAGCAACTGGGAACAACAGCAACTCAGCCATAAAGTGGTAGGCCACGTAAAATGACAGAGCAGGGTCGGCGCATGCTGAAGCGCATAGTGCGCATAAGTCGCCAACTCTCTGCAGAGTCAATATCTACTGACCTCCAAACTTCATGTGGCCTTCAGATTGGCACAACAACAGTGCGTAGAGAGCTTCATAGAATGGGTTTCCATGGCTGAGCAGCTGCATCCCAGTCTTACATCACCAAGTGCAATGCAAAGTGTCAGATGCAGTGGTGTAAAGCACACCGCCACTGGACTCTGGAGAAGTGGAGACGTGTTCTCTGGAGTGACGAATCACGCTTCTCTGTCTGGAAATCCGATGGACGTGTCTGGGTTTGGTGGTTGCCAGGAGAACGGTACTTGCCTGACTGCATTGTGCTAAGTGTAAAGTTTGGTGGAGGGGGGTTTAGTGTGTGGGGTTGTTTTTCAGGGATTGGGCTTTGCCCCTTAGTTCCAGTGAAGGGAACTCTTAAGGCATCAGCATTCCAAGACATTTTGGACAATTTCATGCTTCCAACTTTGTGGGAACAGTTTGGGGGTGGCCCTTTCCTGTTCCAACATGACTGTGCACAAAGCAAGGTCCATAAAGTCATGGATGGTCGAGTTTGGGGTGAAGAAACTTGACTGGCCTGCACAGTCCTGACCTCAACCCGATAGAACACCTTTGGGAGGAATTAGAGTGGAGACTGCGAGCCAGGCCTTCTCGTCCAACATCAGTACCTGACCTCACAAATGCGCTTCTGGAAGAATGGTCAAACATTCCCATAGACACACTCCTAAACCTTGTGGACAGCCTTCCCAGAGTTGAAGCTGTTATAGCTGCAAAGGGTGGGCCAACTCAATATTGAACCCTACAGACTAAGACTGGGATGCCATTAACCTCCCTGGCGGTATTCCCGAGTGTGGCTCGGGGTTAATTTTCTGTACCATAGGCGGTAACCCCGAGCCACACCCGGGAATACACAGCGCGTCTCTTACCTTGTCCTTCAAGACCGCGCTGTGTCCTCTGGCCGATGCCGGCACTCGTCTTCCGGGTTCCGTCCCTTGCAAGCGTCCGCGTCCCAGGGTGGCGGAACCGACGGGAGATTCAAAAGTTGAAAAAAAAACACATTGAACGGAAAAAATAAAAAATCATACTGCCAGGGAGGTTAAAGTTCATGTGCGTGTAAAGGCAGGCGTCCCAATACTATTGGTGATATAGTGTATGTATGTATATATATATATATATATATATACTATATATACGAATGCTATGAAAAAAAAAATAACAACATTATTTATACATTACCCAGACTCCATACAGGAGATATGCATGGACATTGTAATTTTCCCTAAACTCCCTAATTGTATAAATGGATGGAGTCTGGGTAATGTATAAATAATGTTGTTATTTTTTTTTTCATAGCATTCGAAGGAACATCAACGGATACAGATTTAACCTTTTTATTTATTTATTTTAATCCTGTGCCTATATCAGCAAACTCTAGGATGATGTATTTTTTCCTAAGAAAAAGCTTATAAATTGATTTGAATTTCAGTTGTACATCGTAATTGATTTCTGTAAGCTTTTTCTCCTGTATATGCTTTGACCTGAAGTTTCCCTTGAAAACCTGAAGCTATTAGCATTTGAATTACCTTTGTGTGCCTTTGTTAAACCTCCTGCCTAAGTGGAGAGACAGTATCTTTGTGTTGTTCATGGTCACAGCCAAAACCATTAAATCCACATGCATATCTCTGTTTTTTTTCTACAGGTTATTTAATGCCAATTTCATTTTTTTGTATTGTGTTTCAAAAGCAACATTTTGCTCCACACAGCAAACAGAATACATTCTCCTTAGTTTCATAGAGAGTTGGGAAAGGTTAGAATCTCTGGTAAGTTTTGTTGCTCTCTCTGTTCCCTGTGCGGATATGTCCCCTAACTTCCTGTTCTGTTTGGCACGCATCACTTGGACAGAAAGTCAGGTAAAATTTCAACAATAGGTCACTTTTATGTGGTGTATCATTTAGGTTCCTTAAGCCACTGGTGTCTGTTTAAAAAATCCTTTTGCAGACCAATGTGTTCACCTTTCATCTGAAAAAACTAAAGGTGTTGCATATTTTTCCAGCCATGCTACAAAGTCGTATAAACCTGCAATCAGAGGGTACAGCTCAAGCTAACCTGCTCTACTTCTTAGTAGAAATATTGGACCAAACCATGGGTTTACTGCTCATCCATCTATTGTATATGTTAAAATATGTCCTGGGGAATTGGTGTGCTTACATTGAATGCTGAGTCAATAGTAACAAACCATAGGGATTGATGTTACCTTGTCTGTATGTATTTTGCTGCTTTGAGAGTCTTGAGTATAAGTGAACTGATACTCAAAAGTAGACACATCCAAACCACCCTGCGTAAAAAGGATTAATAAGAAATGCTCATGCACCCAGAGGAGAGGCAAAATGACTGACAACAGCAAATCCTTTAGTAAGGACCTTCTGAGTGTGATATGGATTCCTTCCAGTGGCAGACAATGTTCTCCAATAGAGAATAGTCTCTTTGGTGTCATTTAACCTTTAGTCAGTAATTCTTAAGATTATTAGGATGTTATGGCCCAGACAATTACTAGAAATGTGCTGAGCAAAAAAAAAGAACAAGAATTATAACCGAACTTTCTGGAAGAAGAATAGGTATATAACTAGGGGCCTTGGGATACTAATGAGACCTTGTCCAGAAATAAGACCCTCTAGGAATCAGATGTAAGCCCCTCCTCACTGTCTATTTGGTTGTGGAGCCAAATAACCACTCCGTAGCAAAGAGAGGTATATTTTTTGGTTGTTTGATTTATTACGATCAAAAGTGACAGTTGTCTAATATTTTAAATCCTTTTGTTGCTCTTTCAAAATTGCATGCATAATAAGTGATCAGTAAGTAAGAGGTCTGTGATACAGAACAAAATGGTGATATTAACCAATTGTGCTCCTGCACCTGTATATCCTTTATGGACCAGAACAAGTTTAACATTTTAAAGAGACCCTGCCAACAACCTAAGAATTTCAGGTTATACCACAGACAACTGTGAGATCAAAGCATACTCATTTGATTCCTATAATAAATAACTAACACAAATATATTTAACAATAATATTCTTACAACGTATTTATCATATTTACCCTTTTAATTAGGCTTTCTTTACACAGGAGCTTCCATTTCAGTGCCGAAATACAGAACTAGACCTTGTTGTCAACCTGACAGCCCATCCCAGTAATTTCACTGGTTATAGTGGCTGCAGCAGGGAAGAAAGCAATGGGTATGTGAGGTATGCCAAAGCACTTAAAGTTTTTTGAGGGGGCAGTACCTTGTATGTCCAAGGTCTGCAAGTGATTAGGGTAGCATACCCATTACAAGTAGCAAGTGCTACTGATTTGTTGTTAGATATAGTGCACTACCATTGTTTTTTGAACACTGCTAAAGTTATTTTCAGTTTATGTGAATTGCATTTCTTTTAATATTGCAATAAATATTTTAAACGTTTCCAAATGCCTATATATCAATGTCATACCTCATTAAACCCAGTCTGTGCAGACAGTATGGCCACTTGCTGACTTGGAAGAATCCAGAGGCAGCTAAAGTCTTCAATACGGCACAGGTTGAATCCAACACAATTTTACTTCAGGTGAGTGCAATATAGAGGATGTTTTTCCAGTCTTGTTAAGTGTAAGTAGGCAATGTATTTTCTAAGCCCTGTCTCTGTGTTGAAAGTGAATTAACTGACCAGAAGGGTAAAAGGCAGAGATGTCTAGCTAGGGCCTATACTAACTAGCACCAAACAGGAAGGGGAATGGGGGTACATAACGAGGGCGCAAAAATAAACAAACTGGATGTCTTTTTTTTAACAGTGGAAAATCTTAAGGGTATTTTTTATAGGCACTATTATAAAAAGAATTTACTGGTAACAAAAAATCAGTGGATTTACAACATGATTTCTGTGCATTCATTCTCTATGGTCCATATAATTTGGGGTGTGGCAGGACTGTTGCTTTTAAATAGTTGGAAATGACATTAAAGTATAATTTTTTCCCCCTCCCCCCAAAGTTAGTGTCAGCACTTACCTTAAATGATGTCACTTAATCCTATCTTCTTCTTCTCTCCTGTCGTTTTCATCTGTCCCTCCAGCGCTGCGGGTCTCCGATCCAGCGCTGATTCCTCTGTCCCACGGTGTCTGCATACGGGTGCACGCTGTCCATAGACTTACCCTGTGTCTCTCCTGGTCTCCCGGCCAAAAATCTGAACTGCGCATGCGCCCGCCCCAAGATCCTTTAGCGGCCGCCCGAGATTTTTAAGATTTTAAAGTTTTTGCATATATCTACTGCTTGCTAACAGTAGATACTGTATATGCAAAAAAACCTGAAGGTTTAATAACCCTTTAAGCTGAAAAGTTTTCCTCTTCACCACATAAGGAAGTTGCATGAATATACTGTAAGTTTATTTAAGTTTAAGTGAATATAAGTACATTTTTTTCTATTGAATCTGTTTCCATAAAGATGCTTTATTCTAGTGAATTGAAAAAAGTTCTTTAAGCTACATTTTTGGTACACTGGCTTACTCTGGTTTACAATAAGAAAACTGAACCCCCATTTTCTTTTAATGTAAACATTTGCTGAGATAGAATACACACAACACAGTTTCTCCATTCTTCATTGTTTTATTATATTGAACCTGAAACTATTATCAGCTGATGAGAGACGGGCAAACTGGGATCCTTTTAGTTCTATTTTCGCTACAAGGACATGTAGCTAAGAGACTATTGTACATGTTAGCTAGGAACAAATACATTATGACAAAGGCTTAAAGAAGAACTTTACCCCCTTTTACAAAAAATCACATCAGTATGCAGCTCTTCATGCTAATATGAAATCATGTCACAATTATTAGGTAGTTAAATATTTTTTGCTTTCACTTATACATGTGTTTTTCCATTTCCTGGTTAGGTGAGACACTGATGATGTAGCCCGGTCCTCACAGATGCTTCCTGGGAAGGCTACATCACCAGTGCCTTCATGGGAAATCTCATCTGTAAACTGCAAAATCTTGCAAGATCACAGGGGAAAGGCATTTTTTCGTCCGCAAATAATGTGCGCTGCCACATGTTCCAGACGGCACACCCAGGTGGCACACCCAGACTTCAGAAAGTAAACGGTGATGGATTCATCTGCTCTTAGTGAAAATGGCTACCATGAGAAGAATGAGGAGGAGAAGACAAATAAGATATGCAAAGAATAAAAAGCCTGCAATTATGTGTAATTATGTTTTTTGTAGACTGCCATTACTAAATATTTCTAAAGGTGCCATTTTTAAGATAAGGGTGACGTTCCTTTTTAAAGTAGTTAAAAATTCTGAAGTATTGCCAAAAGTCATACATTTTAAAGACAACTAAAAACATCTTTTGATTGTATATTATTTATATTGTCCACAAAGACAAACTACGCTTTAAAAAGGGATGTCAATGTTGGCATGTCTAGTTGCCTTTTTAGGACTTCTTTACTCACGTACAAAAAAGATATACATTCCTTCTAACCTACATCTATGTAATTTTTCAGCATTTATATAAAACCAACATATTATGGAGGTGCATAGAATCATACACATCCCAGAAGAGCCTACACTATTTGCTATTTGCTTTTGGACTGTGGGAGAAATTTTATACGAACTAAAATAATATTCCATGCCATTGATGTCCCTGGTAGATTCTGAACCCAGGACTCAGAGCTGCATAGCATGACTCCTAACAACTTAATGACTGTAGACCATTGGTTTGCCTTTGTCCTGGACAATGATCATATGATATGAGTAATTATGTTCCAGTGAGTGTCTTGTTTCTGCAGTTGATACCATTAAAGAAAGCACAATGATGTAATCACAGATACAGTAAATAGTCTGTGCATCAGATGCTGTGATATTGATAGACATACAGCAGGGTCTCTCGGTATGATGGCATGTTAGAGATGGGGGTCGGGACATTAAAGAATGCCAGAGAAGCGGGGATCAGGTAAGTAAAAAACCTTTACATGGCTTACATGGACATTACCAATTAGTTAATGCTTACAGAACGGGGTAGTCCCACTGCAAGGGTCATTTTTTTTCACCTGGAGATAGAAAACACAATTATTCTTTTAACATAATCATTTTAAAACTCAACACCAAACAAAACTTTTATTTCAGCTTTTCAACAGTGTGGTTAAAAGTCAGAAATTGCTGTTCTCATAGGTAAGATTTTCCCTCACTTTGTGTCTGTATGACACCAGTGTAAGAAATGGGGGATGCGGGCATCACTGGGACAGGACAGTACAGACAGCAATAAAACAATGTCAGAAGATCTAACCCTTAGCCCACTCAAATAAATTTGTGTTTTTGTTTTTGTCTGTGTCCCTATTACAGAAATTTCCCACCACTACATATGCTGCTGGGAAGTTAGGTGAAATGTACCTAATAGGAACACAGCACTAAAACCCTGACAATCAGCTTATCCAAAAGAAAATACAAAAGTTGTAGCTGGAGTTGGCCTTTATTTCTCCTGTCTCCTTATTCTAGCTGTAGTTTTGCTCATTTATCTTTTTCCTTGTACATTGATTAATGACTGCAGTTTCAGACTAAAAGGGCTTAACAAACAGGACCTGGACAATGCCAAGACAGCTGCGTAAAACATGATTTTTCTACTTAAAGACCAAGCAAATTAAAGCATTCATTGGTTGAATCGCCAGCTGATAGCATGACTGATTTGTCCTTGTGTACTTCAAGACTGATATTTTTTATACATGTTCTAAAAAGACTAACAGATTGGGTTTGAATGACCGCACAGTCGAATCTCACAAAGCTCCATTCATTGCCAAAAAATTGCAGTATCCCAGAAGTGAAACAGACAGGCAGTTATATATTCAAACCAGTGCAAGTTAAAAGGCCAGTCCTCTTCTGCTACTGCCTCCAATGGCACAGATTGTAATATCAATCAGTGTTTAGTATTAATAAAGGTTTTCATGGAAAACTTTTAATACGAATAATGTAACTGAAATTTGGTCTGCAGTGAGTTAAATCAGTTAACACAAGTTCAGGGAGCTTTTTAGAAGGTGGGATGGATTTATGATGTTTGCTCCCTCACTGCTCCTTCCTATGTCACAGTCAATGCTCAAATCAGTGTCGGAGTGTGGCTGGCTGCAATGGAGGAAGCATGGCAAGAGAGCACAGACAAGGCTTGTATAAGGGGATGCAGGGTTTTTTGCAAAGACCATTTATCTTTTAGAATCTTTTGGTCCAGTAATAATAAAGACAGTATACTTTAAAAAAAATAACACACAACATGTTATCGTATCCAGGGGCGTATCCACCACAAGGCAAACAAGGTGTTCGCCTTGGGCGGCACTGTCCAGGGGGGCAGCAAAAAAGGCCACCCCCAAATCTCAGTGAGGCAAGCCAGGCTGCACAGAATCAGGCAGCCTTGGCTGACTAATCAGGCAAATTAGGCAGCCGCTTGTTGGGTTTGGCAGCCACCTAATTTACGTGAGAGAGGTCCCGGGTATAGGAGGCGGAACCGGAGGTGGGATGGAGTAGGGACCGAGTGAGGTTCGGAGGCTGAGCCTGGTCGGGGCTGAGTGAGATGGAGCCCAGCTGGCAGGGGGGCTGTGGGAAGAAGCTGCAGGCGGCTCTGGGCTGTCCAAACCCCACCATCTGATGGCGGGATGACCTGGAGGCAGGCTGGGGGGGCTTCAAGTAAGAGGAGAAGCACATGTGTGCAGGGAAAGGGACCCGGCACAGCCCACTATAGATCCTGCACAGCTCAGGTTCTATGGAGGGCTGTGCGGGGTCTTTGGTGGGCTCTACAGGTCTTAGTTGGGCTATGCAGGTTCAAAATGTCTTACACAGGAAGGGGTGGGTCACATTTAGATTGGGGGTTGCCCGAGGGTAGTCTTGCCTAGGGCAGCACAAAACCTAAATACACCACTGATTGTGGTGTATTAAGGTTTAGCTCCTCGGGCAGATGGGTAAAATGTTGCATGTCCCCACTACCGACCATGTCTGGTATATTCAATGCACTCTTTTCTATCAGAGCTGACTCACAGATTAACAGCGAAAACCTTTACTGCAAAATATCTCTTATCTGGAATAACAATTACTGTTTTACTGTTTTACACAGTGGAAACTACACATGCACTGCTTGCTGATAAGAGTGCAAGTCTTTACAGAATGACAAGTTATTTTGCTCTTGTTCTGTTCATGACCTACGGACTATCCCAGAGAGGCACACTTCTTTAGTATCTGACAGTACCACAACTGCATGGACAGTTCTGTGACTGTTTTACATGCTTTTCCGTTATAAATTACAGCTTTACACTGCTCTACTGTTGTGGAAGGTAGTCTGGCACTGCTCAGAGGAATCCAGTCATAGCTTAGTGTTCCACTGTGCCTAAACGTGCCCAGCTAATGTATTTTCCACTGTGTCTGGCTACCGACAAAGTGTTCTGAATAAGCTACGCACTACACCAAGGACAGGGATTCTCCCATTAACTGTCTTCAGGACCACTCATTGCCATAAATTCTCAGAGAGAACCATGACCCACCACAATCACACACTTTTGAATAAAAATATAAATGCAGTCCATACCTACATAATTATGTCAATGTTAATTTACCCAGCTTGGTAATTTCCCCGTTTTTTATTTTAAAGGATAACTACAGTTCCATAACTAAGTAAAGCAGCATTAGACACACTGTGGGTTTCCATAATAACTGAATACAGTGTAATGCCAGCCAGGGGCTCTACTAGGATTGTGAAAGACCCGAGGCACCTAGAGGAGAAGATTGAGTTAGCCACAGCAAATTGTAGGTGTGATCAAAGGGGTAAAATAAAATAAAAAAAACATTATGCCTACTCACTGTATACATGGCTCACACAGGCCACAGCCCTTTTACCCATAAAATATGCTTTAATTACTGTGTCACAAGTGAAAATCTAACACACACGTACAGACCTCAGCACATTAATTTACAAAAAATTAAACTCTTCTATTACATATGCTGTTCTGTATGCAGTCTACCTTAAAGAAGAACGTAACATAGTCAATGGCTAATATAGTCAATGACTACTTTGCAACCAGCAACTAATGAGACATAAACACTTAGTTCAAAACTATGTAATATACAATATACTGTATAATAGAGAGTGTAGGGGTCAGTTGTATATAATACACTTCAAGTGCAGTGGTCAGGAGTATGAAATGTACAGCATAGTGTATATAGTGCAAGGCTCAGGAATATGAAACACATAGGTTGTCAGGAGTGTGTAATGCACAAAGTGCAGTGGTGAAGCATGCATAACACATAGAGCTTAATACACAGGGTGCAAGAGTCAAGAGTACTTAAAGCACAGAGTGCAGAGATCAGGAGTGAGTATTGCACAGGGTGCAGGGGTCAAGAGTACTGCATGCACAGGGTGTAATGGTCAGGAATGTATAACAAGCAGAGTGCAGGGGGTCATGACTGCATTGTGCACAGGGTGCAAGAATCAGGAGTACCTAATGCACAGAGTACAGAGGTCAGGAGTGTGTAATGCACACCATGCAGGGATCAGGAGTTTGTGATGCACATGGGGCAGGATTGGGTAACAGACAGGGTGCAACAGTTAGGAGTGCTTAAAGCACAGAATGGGTCAGAAGTGCATAATGCACAGAGTACATGTGTCAGTAGTGAGTATCACACAAGTTGGTCAGGAGTACTTAATGCACAGAGTAAAAGAGTCAGGAATGTGTAACACACAGAGGGCAGGGGTAAGGGGTGTGTAACAGATAGACCAGTGTACAATCAAAATATTCTTTCCTTGAGCCCAGTGCAGAGCTCTCCCTCCATGAAAATCACTTACCAGATCTCTTCCCCCTCCCTGAAACTCACTCACCTGACATAACCAGACCTAACCAGAGTGGGGGAAAAGCTAAGGAGAGCCTCCCCTGGCTTTCAACTGCTGCTTGTGTCTAAGGTCTGTAGCAGCACTGTAGTGGTTTAGAGACAACAGCGCTTTAAAAACCTACAAATAAAATGTTGGGGGTTCCAGTCTCCGGACCTACAGTATCCTACTACTGTCAGTGAATTAGAGGCCCTGGGTGCTCAGAGTTAGCAATATCAGCACTACATAATCTACACCCGGATGGCCTTCATCCTAGGACACATGCAGGACAGTATCTGCAAGATGAAGATCGGAGGACCTGGCCTGCCTCTCATTGGTCATAATTGACTATTAGCCAGTCAGACTCAGACCACGACTGCACTTCTTATAAAATGTAATACTGCACTAAGATATATAAAATACACAGTATTAATAAATAGACATGTAAGTCTTCAAAACATTTTTGGAGGGGATTCGGGTCTGAAAGTCAATTCATTTTGGCATTCAGGTTTGGATGATTTTAACTGTTTAGTTAATTTTGGATGAGTTAAATGACAATTATGAGCAAGCATTGGTTGCAGAAAAGTGATATTAAATGTTTACTGTTTTTCGTTTTAAACTTTTGACAGTCCACAGAAACAGTAAAAAAAAACCTCCGACAATTAATACCAGACCCCTTAAAACAGACTCTTGATCTGTGTTCCCCCCTGCACCATATCAGGTCACATGCCCTCGACATGGGCAGGATGCTTTGCCAGGGGAGGACACCCTGGAAAAGTACCTTGTCCCCATGTCGATGAGAACAAGGGGCTCTTTCCCACAACCCCCTGGCACGGTGATTGTTTGGGTCTGCGGGCAGGGAGGCTTATAGGAATCTGGGTGCCCCCTTTGTATTAACTTGTATTTTTTTTACACTTAACTGTATTGCTATCACATAGGGGGCTAACAAGTCTCCTGCTTGATAGCACATAGTTTCTGGTACAGGTCCTCTTTATGGAGAAGTCAGGGGTCTTTTAGACCCCTAATGTTATCTAGGGACCCCAAATAAGCTGATGAAGCAGTGATCTGCTTCTTCAGCTTCTTTTCCGGCTACAGCAGCCAGAGAAATGACAGGCTGAAAGCAGAAGTGATGTAATTCACGTCACTTCCACATTCAGTGATCAGAGGGGAGATCAGACGGTTGAAGTGTGCTATGATCCAGCCACAGAGACCCACTGTGCCAGTCCCAGACCTGCATAATGGACAGCGGAGCCCAGGATAGCCAGCAGCAATGGTGGAGGAAGGGGGTGGACACTTCCGGCACCCTTCCCTCGTGTTTTCTACACCATACAAGCGATGGCCGCCAGAACGCTTGGATATATCCAAGGCTTAAATTTAGCCAACTTTCCCCCTTCTGCCCACCTGCCCTTATGCACAGCCGTCCGGTCGTTTATTTACAATCGTTCAGACAGCAAGTAGTTAAAAATGCCAATAAATGTGATTATAAAAAAATAGGATCAAAGGTCTAGGGAGGACAGAATGATTAAAGCTAAACTCTAGCACTTTCCATAAACTCACACTGCCAATGGTGCTTGAGCAGTTCCATCAGTTTGTTTTTTAAATAAAATTAAAGCTGGGAATAAAGTGACCCCTGGCAGTGTTCGTCCCAACCCCTCTGACTGTCACTCTTGCTGGACAGCTTGGCCTGCATGTAAATGTAAAGACAAATATAAATAAAGACATTTCAATTACAAAAAACTTTAGGTAATATAACAAATGTATTTTCATTACACGTATTTCATATACATCACTAAGGGGTCTATTCACCAAGCTGCCGAGGGCAGCCGAGTGAATGACTTGCTTCGAGTGGCTTCGGGTCGGCCAAACATGCATTCGGCTTGGCTGTTCTGCTCGGTCCCTTTGGAACGAATTATGCTCGTAAACCAAGGTATTACTGTATGTTTTCCTGCATGTAGTGCTTTAAATTATGCTAAAAGATATATCATAATGTGGCTTGTTCGATTGTTAGTTAAAAACCAAATTTGAACTGACACATCTACTAATTAGATTGCAATTGACAAGCAAAAGATTATGTGCAGGGTTATTTCTAAGTTGCACACCATGACAGTTTATCATACATTTGTAGCCAATGGTGAAGTGAAAATCAAAATCCTGTATGATGCAAATGTCTCACTGACGCTTATACAATAGCCATGAATCAGATACAATGCTTCCTTTGCCAGTGTGAAAAAGTAAAGAATTTGTCATTTTCTTTTTTTATCAAATGGAAACAATAGAATAGAACAGACA
The DNA here is from genome assembly GCF_000935625.1 of Nanorana parkeri. NCBI lineage: Eukaryota > Metazoa > Chordata > Amphibia > Anura > Dicroglossidae > Nanorana > Nanorana parkeri. Next base: position 3,011,161 of record NW_017306310.1, on the reverse strand, counting down.
ACAAGCAGCTAATTAGCACCTGAAATATGGGCCCCAATTAGGACGTGGATGTGAAAGAGAAAAGGTCCCATTGAAAAATGTTGGAAATACATCTTGGTATTGTTAGATTAAGGAGTGATATTACTTTCAATGCACGGGGCTTCACCAGGCAGTCATTAACAGTCTCTGTGAAGATGTGCACTGAATATCTTCCAAGTCACATTCAAGACCTGAAAACATTTCTACTGTCAATGAGGAAATGGGATGAAAAGACTCAAGCTATTTTGTATTGAAAAAGCTTTAGAAATCTTCATTCTACATTGACCATTATTTCCTTTTTTTTTTATTAACCTCTTCTAAGCTGATTCTCGTGGCATTTGTACAGTGAATTTGACCTAAGTTTCTGTCATTTTTAATACATTTTACTATTCTAAAATCTACAAAATAACTACAAACTTCCATACATCCCAAAGAGCAGGGGTTCTCAAGCATTTTTGCTCTTGCTTTTCTCCTTTGAACCCCAGTCCTGGTCCCATTACCCTTGAAAAGGATTCCTGGTGACACACTTGGCCTGTTAATTGTATTATATGTTTATATCATTTTAATATTGCAGTTTACTGTATTCAATTCAATACAAAATGTTATTCGTTAGCCGAGTAATGTGCCCCTTGGGCTTGTGAACAGATGCAAGTTTTTTTATGCCATGTTCCATTGTAGTAAATAATAATGCAGATCAGTTGTGTTAGGCCCATTCACACCAGGGCGACAGCGGTTCAGCACAGTTTCCGTGCGATTTTTGAATGGGCGTTTTTAAACGTGTTTCCATTCAAATCTAAAAAAGTAGCTCAGGGATAAGTTTGGGCAGCAGGCGGACTGAAACGTGTGTGTGAATAGGCCCCATAGGACTAAATGTGTTTTTTTAGCGTTGGCGGTTCAGCACGGAAAATTCCACGCGACCGAACCTCCCTGGTGTGAACCATGCCCTAAACATGTCCAGGTAGTTGCACATTTGTGTTAACAAAAAACTGACCCACTGCAATGATTTTACTAAACATGGCATGGTAAATGCAAAAAAAAACAGTTTATCCTTCTCCCGAAGCAGTGGAAAAGTTTTGGCAAGTGCATTCACCAAAAGATCCACTGTCCAGGCGTGAATATCTAAAAGATATACTTTACAAATGGTGGAATTTCTGCAAGCTATAGGAGAAAAAAATAAAAGACTTTCATATAGCAGAGCTGCTATAATGCACATGCTACAGCACTTGATGCTCACCTAGATGATGACCTTACCTTGGAATATGCTAAGGCAGGCTTGTAGATGAATATAAGAGAAAAACAGAAAGTACAAACAATGGAAATGCTCTTATCTGCACTAAGAATAAAATTAATAACATGCATATAATAATAACAATAATAATATTCTGATTATTATTATTAACAATAATATGCAGCATTAAACACGTATTTGTTTTAAGGGCAAAGACACAGGCCACTTAAAGGCAAACTGCAGAATTTGAAAAACTAGAATGAATCAGCAAAAGAGACAAGTTAAACAACAACGAAATTAAATACAAACGTGCTACAGAAGAAATAGAAAATGCTTTAGATACTGGATTTGCCTTTTACTCTAAAAAGCATGTGATGCATTAACTCTGGAGCTAAAAGTCATATGACCAATGATATGCTATGCATATATAGCTATGCATTCCTATGCTGGCTTTTTTCCGACTGAGGGCGGCCAGCGGCCCCATGTCAGAAAAAATAAATAAACAGATCACAAGGAAAGGTTTACTCTGCTGGAGCTGAGTAAACCTTTCCAGGAGAAAGCGTTTCTCTCCTGGGCGGACGGAAGCCGTTGTTAGACTCCCAGAGCGTCCGGGAGAGTAATCACAGATCAGCATCCCTGGTTACCAGGTAACCAAGGACGCCATCTGTCATTAATTACACACCCGGAGAGGCCGTTGTGATATCATAGCAGTGGGCGGGTGCAATAGCTAGTTTGCTATTGGCTAGTGCAAATTGAAATAGCCAATAGGAATCTAGCTATGCATTCCTATGGTGATTTCTTTTTTTTTCTTCTGACGGCAACCAACGGCTCCGATGTCAGAAGAGAAAAAAAAAACGAGCAGGGAAAGGTTTACTCTGCTCGATTGAGCAGAGTGAACGTTTCTGGGAGAAAGTGTTTCTCTCCCGGGCGGCCGGGAGCCTATTAGACTCCCAGAGTGTCCGGGGAGGAATGACAGATGGTGTTCCTGGTTACTAGGTAAGCAGGAACGCCATCTGTCATTACACACTGAGAACATAGTGGCCCGGCCGGGTTCTCAGTGGGTAATGACAGTGTCCCTGGTAACCTGGTAACCAGGGACACTGATCTCTCTGAAAGTGGCCGGAGCCAGCCGTGAGATCCTTTGGCCAGCTTCGGCTTTCTCCTCGGCTTAGTCGAGCCGAAGCATATGCCTTCAGGTCGACTGAGCCGCTTGGCCGACTTCGGGAGCTGTATGGGCTTTATTGAATAGCCTGTACAGCAGCCCTTCGGTTCTAATGAACCGAAGGGGTTCTGGGGCCGAAGCTAGCCGAAGGATCAGCTGAAGCTACGGCTAGATCCTTCGGCAGCTTAATGAATAGACCCCACAGTTGAAATACATGCTTTTACTGTTTTACCTAACAAAAGCAACAGTCTTGCATCTCGAACATCTATTCCTCACTGTACAAGCAGGAGAGTTAAGCTGGCCATACACTGGTAGATTCTCATAAGAACGTTCATATGAAAGATCCTTTCAGAACATTCTGTAATACCCTCAGAGACTTCCTGAATGCTGTTCTAAACTTGGTTTTCTTCTAACATTTGGAGTGGAGTTTCCCAAATGAAAACCACATTCACTGTTAGAATTTTGTTTATTTAAGAAAACTTTTTCCGCCCTGCTCCTTCGATTTTTTCATCACTAAGGTGGAAACTGATCACCAATTTGACTCCATTAACTATTAGAAAATTGAACGAACATTCCCAAAATTATTTTTTTTCAAACAAAATTCTACTGCTGTATTGCCAGCTAAACAATTCTCTGGTTTAGCCTTATTGCTTTTAGTTATTTGCTCAGATGATAATGCTGATTAATTGTCCAGTGAGCAGGCTAAGGGCAGAAACTGCATTGGTGAAACAGGAAATAAGTACGCCACCTGCCTGATTATGAAGTATGCGCCATGTTTGTAAATTACAAGCCTGACAATACAGAAATACAACTCCTTTGTCAGACAAAGCTGTCAGTCTATAAATGTTTAATCTGTTTATTTAGACTTTACTTTGACTTTAGATTTTCTAAATTGCTTGTTCTCAGTGGCAGATTCTCACAAAATAGACATTAATGGCACTGTCAGTTTTCATTAGTTTTGTGCTATATTGAATTTTCTGTGTACTTTAAGACTATAAACTGAACCTGCTATTTATCGCTAAGTTGGTAACCTTGCATCATCATACAAATTCTGATATTTATAAAAGGTCTGCATATTTTTAAAGGTGGCCAAAGTTTGTTTAGCCTACTAGAGCAATAACCGCCATGCACAGACTACTCTGTCAGTTAAGGCGCATGTCTGGGTAAAATTAAAAGTCATATCTTGCAAATCTCTGCAGTACATGCACATTCCCCCTGGCTTATCCCTTTAAAAATGATGCAAGTACATAAAAACATCTGTTGATCTGCCACAAAGCCAGTGAGCTCCTATTTTTCTGCAGTGAGCTGAAAACACTGCCTCTTCTGCACTCAAATCCAAAGCGTTGTTGTCTGCCCAGCCTGAGTTCTCCCTTCTGGACTACAGAATACTTCCCCTTTATATTTTGGAAATTAAGAAAAGGCAAAGTGTTCTGCACTCCAACAGAATAGAACTGGACAGCGCTGAAAGCACTTGCTTGGGATTTCAGTGCCGCAGAGACTCTGTGCCTTCAACAAAACAGAAAGGCAATAGCTTACTGGCTTTCTGGTAGAATCAACAGGTATGTATATATTCAACATTTCTAACCACTTCAGTACCGGCATGCTACATCACCTTCACTACAAGGCCATTTAATAGTTTTCAGCACTGTGCAAGTTTGGTTGAGAATTCCTTCATCATGCAACACTGTAACCAAATTCGTTTTATATTTTTTTTGAGAATGATATAGCATTCTTTTAGTGGTATTTAATAACCACTTTTTTACAATTGTTTACTATACAAAGTAAAAAAGATCAAAAACATTTTGGAAAAAAAGTCTGTTTCTTTTACCTTTTGTTTATAAATCACAGTAAATAAAAATATCAGGACAGTACTAAAATCCCTGAAATGACCACTTTTTGAAAAGTAGACACTCCAAGGTGATCTGATTTTTTGCTGAATTTTTTTGTAAATGAAGAAACATGCCGGCATTAAGGGGGTTAAAACATAGACCTTGGTAATACTGCACAAGGATATATACAGTGCAAGGTGGAGGTGAAGGGGTTAATGTAAACCAATCACAGTGATCACAGTACACAGAACCAGTATGATCAGCTCTGTGTACATAGCTGCGGCTCTCCACTGACTAATGGCAGCGGGAGCCATAGGTGCACAGGTGTTCACGGTAGGACATACGGGTATGTTCTCCCAGAACAATGGGGGCGCAGACTGGCCATATATATAAAGTGGCCAGTCCTCTAGTGGTTAAAGGGATAAGACATGGACAAATATGCATATAGTACAGAGATGTACTGAAAGTTTTTTTTTATTTTTTTCTTTGCCCAGACATATACTTTAAGTATAGAGACAGTTTAAAGCCCAATTGTAGGACAAATTTCATTCCTCGTCCATCCCTCCCTCTCAAACCCCACTGTCTTATCACTGGTAAAAAAAAAAAAATCCCCATTTTACCCTAAGCCATGGTCACATGATGCTGCAACACCAATGCATCTTTCTATTGGATGTCCATTGGCCAGGATCCCGAAGAGAACTGATGTCCTTGGGGGGGAGTGAGAGGGACCAGTGTTTTCAGTCACCATTGCATTGTAGGATTTACGGCCCCCCCCACCCAGAAATTGCATCAGTGAGGGACCTAGAGGGAGAACTTAGGTGAGTGTATCTGACTGCACAGGTTAAGGGGAAAGAAAAGCCTATCAGGATGGATTAGAGGTGGGTGGAAGGGAAGGTAGGGAGAAAAATAATTTTTGAGTGCAGTTTAGCTTTAAGTGCAGTAGGCATATTGTACTAAACCCAAGCTGATTGAGGCCAAGAATCCCACTGCTGCCAGAATCGCCAGACCAGCAGTCAGGACCAGTAACTAGAGAACTATTGATGCTCTTCCTCTATGCTCAGAAAAATTTTAGAATAGTAAAGATTAACATAACTCTTGTGATTTGTTAACAATAATTCACTTCAGCTAAAACAAACACAGATTGCTTTTATATTCTTCTTCTTGGTTCATAATATATTTCTAACTAAGAAGTCTATGTACAGTATATATGTTAAAGCTAATATCAATCACAGCTCTCAGACCGAAGACGTGCTGCATTCTTACATCCTCCTGGGTTCTTATTCTATATAATTCTTCATAGTCTGATGATAATTTCCTTCCTCGGCTGTCACATAGGTCCCTTGATCCCTTAAAACTTACACTGTACCTATTCAAAAGGCTGATATACAAAGCAGATCACAATGTCTCCCAAGAGGTTAATTTCTTTTAGAAGGTATTGTATTTATTCTCAAGAATCAGAATGAATGGATTATATACAAGAAAATCTCTCATCCATTGCAAACATTCCATGCTGTTTTCTTTCAGATTATGAACAAGAACTGACACATCACATTTTAAGTAAATATGTATATTTTACAACATTGAAGAAAGTCAGAGGATTCTAAATCCTCTTTAGTATGGCTTTATAAAGGACAGAGAAGGTATTTATTGATAATAGTGGCTAGTGTTCTGTGATTGATACAAGACATACCAGTTTACTCAGTAAGGCATAGGAAACATGCACAAAACAGTAATCGCCTAGCAGCCAATCAGCAATTATTGTTCTGACTGCTCTAATGCGGTGAATTGGAAACTGCTGAGTGATACTGCACATTGCGCCTCACTTATTTAATAGCATTCCGGTAAAGGTAGTATGTTTTTCTGTAGTTGTATTCCTCATACTATTCCGAGTCAGACTGAGAAGACATGTAGTTTATTATTAGTGTACTTAATGATGTTTCAGGTGTTAGTAAAAATAATAGTGTCTGTCCCTGGTTTCAGAAATTGTATAATTAAATGTTATTGCTTGGGAACACATAATGCCATTGTAGCACCTCCATACCCCAGGCAGTTGGGGAGGAACCCCAGGCAGCAGGGTGGTCTAGCATTTCAACTCTCAGGAAGGAATACTTAACTTATTGTGAGGTAAAACAAAATTCGACGCCAGTCACTTTAGTACATTTTAAATGTTCATTTAGCTCAATAAACTCTGGGGAGAGGGTTGGGGCACAGGATACTCAAAAACAGACAAAAACACAGCTCTAGAATTCTCTGCTGGTAAAGTAGAAGTTTGCGCTTTAACAGCAGCCAGGGAGAACCCAGGTCCTATGCAGTCAATCATAGGTACCTCACTGGATGAGAAATGAGAACATCTTGCAAAGTCTACAGGCAGCAACTTATACCAAGCTCTCCAGAAGACTTTTCTACACAGAAGCTTCCTCTGGAGATGCTCCATACAGGCAGCCATCTTCCTGATCTGCCCCCTTGGCATGTACCCCCTCAGGACATCAAAAAACCTTTATGCCCCACGACACTTCAACCTCTGCAGCAGCCTTCCCAGGCAGCAGGCCTGGGAGACAAAAGACACCTTGTCCTGGCAGGGGGAAAGGCTTACTCACACCGGCATCCTACCCACGCCAAGTTTGGGAGGCAAGGACCTTTCTGGAATGTCACCCTATATATTTACTGTATTTCCTTCCCAAGCATGCATTAGTGGCAATACATCTTCTAGGGATTGGCCATAGAGAAATAAGTATTTTTAACTCAGAACATTGATTTCTTCTTGCTCTATCTGCTGGAGAATGCAGCAGGCTGAAGTAAACAAGAATCTGAACTTAGGGGGGACCTAATGAACGCAAAACAACAATAGCCATAGCTCAGGCTGACTACAGCCTAGCTACCTACTAAATCTGGAATAGGGACACTCCTGCTTATGGCAGTGCCCCTACTCCATCCTCTGTTGTTGGACGATTTACGTCCTCATCAAAGGTAGTGCATGCTCCACCAGTTCCAGCCTCTGCTGAAGACTCCAGAAATGTGACATTTCTGTATAGCAACTTAAGGACACAAACAGCTACATGGGGTAGTTGCATTTGTTTTCTTTTTCTCAGGCTGTTTTTCCCTTTGTTACTTAAAGGATAAGTTCACCTTTTGCAAAAATTCAAGAAAAGCATAATTAATGATATATTTAAAAAAATATGTATTTCTTTAATATTTGGATTCAAGCCTGGAAAGCATTGCAATTGTGATCACTGATCACAGCTGCAAAGCTCAGCTTCTTCACGTACTCTCCCAGGCAGAGCTCCATACTGAGGTACGAAGTTTCAGTTAGGAGAGAACGGGAAGGACGGCTGGACTTCAAACTGCATTAAATCATCTCATACAGCATCCAGCCATCCTCGCTCTAGGTAGAGCTGCCCATATTCCCGCATCTACCTAGAGGGAGGAAGGCTGGACACCAAATTAGGTTATTTAATGCAGTTTGAAATCCAGCCGTCCTTCCCCATCTCTCCTAACTGAAACTCCGTACCTCAGTACGAGCTATGACTGGGAGAGAATGTGCTAAAGTCTGAGCTGTGCAGCTGTGATCGAGTGACCACAGTTGCAATGCTTTCCAGGCTTGAATGCAAATATTAAAGAAATGCATATTGTTTTTATATATTATGAATATGCATGTCTTTAATTTTTGCAAAAGGTGAACTTATCCTTTAAATTATCATCCTGCCAGTAACACACCTCATGTCCTAAGATGACAATGCCCATTAAGTGTACTTTATCTATTGAGGAGCACCCAAGGCTTCTTGTTTCTGATTTGGACTACAAACACCTTCCCCCTTAACTAACTTCATAACATAAGGTGGAAGGTGTTCTGAAATCTACAGAATAGAACTGGGAAGGCTGATTATTTGAGTTTTAAGTTTGGCTCATTGAAAGTTACCAGGACATTTGATTTCTGGCAGGATCAACAGGCATTTTTATGTCCTTGCAGAAACTATATTTAGCCAGAAAATATTAATGCTGCCACTACATATAAGGACTGGTTAGTTGCCATATACAGTATAATATTTGTTTTAGTTTTAGCGTTTACATATGATTTACCATACTAATGTTATTGTTTCAATATTATTCAATCTACAGCTTTTATTAAAAACTTGTGGATTCTGCCATGCAGATTCTTGTTCAGGCACCTTCTTTTATAGGGTGACAATGTTCCATCCTTGTCTCCCAAGTTTTCTCTTGTGTTTTCACCCTGTCACGTGCGTGTCTGATTGAACTAAAAGTGGACATTTCAATACACATACTTAAAATAAACTAGCCTTGCGTTTCATGCTGCAGATTCAGGTAACATTTCACCTGAAAATTATTATTTATTATGGTTTTTCTTTTGGTTTATCTATAACCCCTCTGATTGACTTCAGGGTCAAACACACCAAGTTAAGTTAATAGATGGGCATTGAGATGCATAGCTGCCAACATTCCTGCATGGACACTTTTCTGCAGTAATTAAAAAGATGACGGTGCGTTTTGTGTGCTGGACATTCTGCAGGCCTTGGGACAACCTGCAACATAAAAGGATTGTGCTAGAGAAAGAGGGACAACAATGGAACTGGTCCTGTCCAAAGGACAGGAAAAGATTATCCATGTATTAGATCATTTGAGACCTTAGGGTTGATTTACTATCTTATAAACACACCACGAACATGTATACACCTCTGTAGTGTGTTCCCTCCCAGCATGATCTATGGGTGGAATCTAAACACCTTTGTAGTGTGTACACACCCAGCAGGTGTGTTGTGCAAAGCCCTGCCCTGAATTGCAAGGTGATGTTGTGTAAATTAGCTCTACATTGTGTTGCTTGCGTTGATGAATGCAGGAATGTAAATGCATGAGCTAACCATTTTTGTCTAAACTGTGAAGCAGCATTATATATGCATCATGTGCATGATTTTTCCATATATGGCATTAGTGGAAATATGCTTATAGAGACTTTTTGGTTGATAAATACGCTTTGCTGTGTAAAAATCACACGCACCTGGGTCGTGCGTGTGTTTAGGTTAGTAAATCACCCTCCTTATATCACCTCGCTTGAACTGTAGCAGAATTGCCGGCAGTCTTCACAGCTGTACAAGTGTGAGTCGAGGCATGCACAAAGGTCGACTGAGGACAGCTTGTACATAGTAGAGGCCCTAGGACAGATCATTGGCTTTCACCCACCCATCAGCAAGGAGGACAGGATACAAGGATAAAGGGGATAAGATACACTCTACTGTAAACTGTGAATATATTAGAAGTCACAGAGGATTTGATAAGTATGAAAAGGGTCAAGACAAACAATTGCCTCACACACACCTTTCCTGCTCTGCCTGGCTGCTGCTTAGATCAAGGGTCTGGTAAGGGATTTTAGGGGGACCCCAATGCCCCAAAAAACACCAAAAATGTGGGGTCCCCCTAAAATTCCTACCAGACCTAAAGGGTCTGGTAGGAATTTAGGGGGAGAGCCACCCTTAGTTTTTTTTTGTTTGTTTTAATTGTTTCTGTGGCCTGTCAAAAGTTAAAAAAGAAAACATTTCCCTTTTTTTCCCATATGACTTTGCTGCTTAAATTTCGAATTTGTCTGAATCCCGAAATAAATTGAGTTTTGGGCCAGAATCCCAAAAAACGAAATAACAAAAAATCTGACCAGAAATGAACCAAACCAAAATTGTTTGCTAGCTTACATGTCTAAAAACATGTAAGTCCTGGCCAGGAAGGGGGTCTAAACACCTGGTCTTGAAGTGGTTAAAGACAACCGTCTGCATCCTTCCAGTTAATACTGTACATGATGTATAACTTCCCAGTTCACTGCTATGGTAAACAAAGGTTGCTAAGTTCAAATAGCACATCTCAGTGACAATCCCTACATCAACACACAGACAAGATCTTCAGATTGTTTATGTGTCTTTTATATCTCCAAAATTGTGAAAAGTAAAAGCCAACATTTTCCATCATCTGGGGTACTTTCCTATGTTAAAGGTCTCTTGAAATGGTTATTCCAGAAAGCACTTTACTTAGCATGCATCTTTGTCAGCTGAATGGGCTGTGGAGGATGTGGATGACCATCCTATCAATGCTAAAGCATTTCTCAACCACATTGGTTTTCTTTTATTCCTAGAAATGTTCTAATTTCCAAGTTGCCAAGCTATAAAGCTAAGTGGTTTTCTGAGTTCTTTAAAATATTTTTTTTTTTAAGAAACATGAAAGTTGCCATTTCTGACTTGGTATTCTACAAATATTAGATGCCTGGCTGTTGTGTCAACTTGCTTCAGTATTTTGAGTCACCAACCCAGAACACGTAAGCAATAAGGACTTCTGACTTTCCTGATATGCAAACTTGTTATAGATCTGTACAGATGCCTAAGTATCATCAATAGAGCCAGGCAGTTGACATTTTCAGAAGGAGGTAATCCATTAAAACCTGCTTATTTCTTGAAGAAAATGTTTGTTAAATTTACTGAAGATCTTCTTTATTTAGCTCTCTTTCCAATACTTTGTTGAATACCAGCTTGGATATTCCTCTACTTTCACATTTAATATAATATATGGTCTGGTAATAATGATCAAATTTAGGAGAGCTTCATCTGTAGTTTGCTCAACTAAGGGCTCATTCACAGCAGTGGCAGCATCCTACCGTGGCTGATTACAGCGTTGTTTCCTCTTTTTTACAAATTTATTGAAATGTCATAAAGTAACATTTCATTATTTTTACTCACAGCAGGAAATTGCACACTGCAGCATGTTGAGATGCACTACACCCATGTCGGGTGTAGTGCATCTCAACATGCTGCAGTGTGCAATTTCCTTTTTTTTACAACTTTATTGATATGTCACAAAATGGCATTCCATAATTTTTACTCACAGCAGAGCAATGTAACATGGGTGTAGTGCATCTCAACATGCTGCAATGAAAAAAAAGGAGTGCATGTCTTACTTTATTTAAGTTCACATCACTGCAGTGCAGTTTGCCTTGTCTATGCGTGAGTACTGCATTGGGCAAGGTTGCACAGCGCAGAGTAATGCCTATAGTATGCACAGCCCTAATACTTTTAAAACATTATTGTCTTGTAATAGATAAACATGTATCTCCAGGGGTAAGATTAAAGTGGCACTAAATTCAGGAGTTAAATCTTAAAAATGCATCCAAGTACCTTAATTATTAAATAAAATGTATCTTATTTGTGTATCACTCAGCTGTAGATCCTCAAAACATCTCTGAATTGGTGATTACACTGTCCTTCCTTCTGGAGGGGGGCTACTTTTGTTCCCCATGGTCCCTGTGTGTGTTGAAAAGTAGTCACTGCTCCAAGCTCGCTCCTGGGATGGACTGCAATCACATGTTTAGTTTATTAATTTGTATAGCAATTGTAGTCCATCCCAGGAGTGATCTTGGAACGATGGCTACTTTACAACACACACAGGGACCATGGGGAACAAAAGTAGCCACCCTGCAGAAGGAAGGTCAGTGTCAGCATGAATTCAGAGATGGTTTGAGGATCTACGACTCAGTGATGCACAAATAAGTAACACTTTATTAATGGTTAAGGTATTTAAATGCATTTTTAAAGCTTAATGCCTGAGTTTAGTGTCACTTTAAGAGTCCTAATCCTTACCCCCATCCATAACCAAAAAAAAAAAAAGATAGTTTTGACTTTAGTGATTGGGTGTAAATGAACTTTATTGAAAATACGCTTTAGTTTTCCTTTAACCAAGCCATGCATATGATATAACCGAAAAAAACACTCATATTTCATTTAAAAAACACTTTAAAACGCTAGTGATTAAAGAAAATGTGGACAGAGTCATCTCTGAACCTGAAAACTTAGCAACCAACAATGAGGTTAATTAGCATGTAACAAGCTTTAATAGTCAGAAATGATGACCAATTATAGAACAATTAGATGTGAGACCTTCCTTTGAATAGACATGCCAAAACCAACTGAATTTTATTGCTTACTTAGTTAATATGCTAATTTGATATTGAAGCCACCTCGGCATTTTTTATAGCATTGCAAAATAACTTTTCAGAGGAAAACTACTGTATAACGGTTTTGTGTAAATTATATTTGATTTTTGAAATTTACACACTTCTAAAACCCAACTCCAGGTACAATAAGCTTACTGGTATTAAATTAGTTAAACGTTCTGTTTCCTCAAATGCACCTGCCGCAATGTACACTTTCTTCACCCGGCAAACCTTTTTGCTTACATGTGGGAGCTATGGCGATTCACACAGCCCCAGGCTTCATTTTGTGAATAGCTAATCTGGACGAGTCTATGAGACCTCCAGCACTTACAACCAAACAAAACAGGTAGGAGAGGGACAGATCATTCTTTGACTCATTCAATTGTGTTTGTTATGTGTAGCTTGAGCTATTGAACTCTGTAAAGAGCAGGTGTTTTTCTGCACAACAGTAAAGAATAGACAGATGAACATGTGAAAAAGAGCCTAGAGCACCATCTGGTGACTGTACATCTTAACACAATATATTTGTAAACAAAAATTCATATGTGCCTGGTCTTATTTTTTAGGACATTTCAATAAAGAAAGATAATATATACAATACACTATACATTCCCTTTAATATTTCTACTGGTTGAATAAAACTTCATCCCCTAAACCTTGTTTAGCAACATGCAACGGTTTAAATGAAGCCCACTCTTGTAAGCAGAACTGAGTTGCAGATAGCACAGTTTTTATGTTATTGTTAAGATATAATGTTGCAATGACTCAGATATTCAGTTTGTATTAAAGAATAACTCCAGAGGAAAATTATATTAACCCTTGCATTGGAGCTACTGCACTGCAAGGGTTAACTGCTTGTATGTGTCTAGGTGCTAAAAAAACCCTGCTTCTCTGTCCCCTCCTCTTCTGCACAGATGGAAAGTTCCTCAGTTTCCTCACGTCTATTCACTTGTATACAGCATGATGACACAAGGATTCTTAGACCACTGCAAAGGAGGGGGAGAAAAGCTCTCGTTAACGGTCTACAAGCTGAACAAGCTGGCTGGAATGATTGGGTGGGTATAACATAAAAAAAAAAAAAAATAGCACCTAGAAACAAACAAGCAGTTAACCCAACTGCAAGGGTTAATAAAACATTTCCTCTGAGTTTTTCTTTAAACTAGTGAAGCTAAAGTAATTAAAATCTTTTTTTTTTTTCCATCTGATTGTTATGGGCTATTACTGCTTTTTGTATAGTCTTTTTAAATAAAATCTGTTATTATGCATATGAGATCTCTGTGGAAAACATACCTATGTTCAAAAGATTCTATACAAATATCTTCAGCACAATAAAGCTAATCTGAAAATATATTTCTTTGTTACTTGTTTGCCACAAGCCAATGCTTATAACTGAACTCAAATAGAAGTATTTTATGTTTGTTAAGGCTCTCTTTCATTTGTTAGGTAGAATACTTGAAAGTATAATTCCATTGAAACAGAAAACATTATTACACAGAATGTACTAATTAATTCAAGGTTTGGTAGCAGCAAAACACTTATGTATTGGACTTAATGTTATTACATTTGTGGTAGAGCACTGCTTTCATCCTTGATATGAAATATCTGAACGCCTCCAGTGTCATCCAGACTTCTACGAAAAGTAGCTCATCTGTTAAATAAAGGGCACTGGAGAGGGTGACTTTTAAATGACAATGGAAACAAATAAATGTAATGAAAAAAAAGGGTTTTATAAGGAGCAATGTCCCTTCCTGAACCCCATTTTTGATGTAAGTTAAACCCTAAATCCCAAAACAAAAATGTAGTATGATGCAGACTACCAATTCTTGGATGTGATGTCTGCATTATTTTTTAAAAACTTTTACCTCTTATTTTTACCAAGCCAGTGACACATTCCTGTTTTAGGGTGGCTCATTTCTATGGAGGAGCAACAGAGCCATTCTTGGACACCAGCATTGTCAACCTGTGGAGAGGGTAGTGTTAGATGAAATAGCAGATTTTTGGTTGAATTACGTTTTATTGAATACAACAAAGTGCAAAACAGTAACAGCAACAGTTTAAAGCAATTAAATCAACCAAGCATTATGAATATGGTTAAAAAGAGAATACATGTATGGTAGTACAGAGCAGAGACATGGAGCACCCCTTGGCCTGCCCCCGCCCTGCCCCAGGCCCAGTCACTGAGCTATGTGTGGAGGAGACAGGGACGAGACAGGGAGAAGCCTCCCTGTCCCTCACTTGCTCATCACTGATGAGCCATCTAGATGGATGCTATCAGTGCTTTTTTTTCTGATTGGAGGGCTTGGACCAATGGCGCTTTACCATTAACCCAAACCATCCACAGAGCTCAAACCTCTGACTTCAAGTCAGAGGCTTGTTGTAGCTCTGACCTCACTCTGTTAGGTAACACACAGCAGCGGGGAACCCAACATAGCTGTCAAAAGCCAAATGTAATGAACAGGCAGCGCTCCGTCCATGAGAGGTTACACAGTGGGGAGGCTTTACCTGCTGTGTAACCTGTTAGAAGCGGGTCTGTTAGAAGCCAGCTTCAAGAAGGCTCTGCCTCCCCAGACTGCACGTTACTGGTACAGTGTAACGAAAAGTAGCACAAAGAGGGATTGTCATTGCTGAGAGATATCCTTATTCTCTTATGCATAGGTATTTATAAACATAAAAATTCAAAGGTCTGTCAAATAGCAGGAAGAAAGAGAGAGAAGAGAGAGAAAAAAGAACAGGAGAAGAACAGAGGAAAGGAAAAATCAAAAGAAAGAAGAGAGATGACTGTTTATGGATAAGGCACAAAGCAATGTGACTAAGTCAAACCAGTACAATAAAAATATCTCAACATCTTTAATTGGGAGTTGGAGCTATATTACTACCACCCAGTCTCCAAAAGTGGAAAGTCAGAAGTGGAAAAATGCAATCATAGCGGCCAAAAGGAATAAAAGGGGTCATTGGATCCTGTAACTAAAACCATAAGTTCCTCCATACACATGATGTCATTAACTACGTTGACCCAGTGGGAAATATGAGGAGTCACCGTGGTCTTCTAATAAAGAGAGATGAGTTGTCTAGCTACGGAGAGGTACAACATAAGCATGGATTTCCTCTGGAACTAGCAGATTTAGATAATATTGACTACAAATTTTAATTCAAGCTCCAAATAACACATTTTAAGCAGTTACAGCAACAATTTGTTTTCTTTTGGGATAAATGTTTTACATAAAATAGTAGAAGTTAAAATAAAAACTAAAACTAAAATAACTGGTTTGCCTCACTCATCTATCTACCATTTTTGCTGGACAGTTTGGCCTGTGAAGGGAAGTTAAAAAATAACAGACTTACTGGCCAGATCACCAGGTGAAAATAATGTTAAAAAAAGCCACCACATCTAAGAATTGGTAAGCTACAATATATAAAATGTTTGCTTTCAGACTTAGACACATTTAGGTAAATTCATTATATGCAAAAAAAAATCACTGGAACCTTCACTATAAATAGTTGGCCCAAATGTGCCTAAAGCAGTGTTAGCAAACCTCCAGCCCTCCAGCTGTGGTGAGATTACAAATCCCATGATGCATCTCTCTTTGGGAGTCATGTCTGTGGCTGTGAGAATCTTGCAATGCCTCATGGGATTTGTAGTTCCACCACAGCTAGAAGGCCAGAGGTTTGCTACCCCTAGCCTAAAGACATCAGAGAATGTTCATGTGATTGCAGAAATCTCCTGCTCAATCCTTACTGGGTAAAGGGATAGTTGTTTAGGTTGTATTTTTTGCCACTGTTCCCTTTAGCAAGCTCTAGGGATTATCAGTATCTTTTCATGATTTAAAAACCTTTTTTCATATATAGTATATGCACTTAGGGCTCATTACATGCAAACTCTACTTCCTGCTTTGGAGTGCTGCACAGTGTGTGTGGTATACTGCTATGAGTTGACTTATGAAAAAGATGTACTTCGTGTAGGCCTGATATTTAACATTTGTTAAAGTATAGGAAAAACGTTTGTTTTTAGATTTGGATGGAGTGGTTCTCCCTTTCAGGGTGATTATCACTAATCATTCTGATGGCCAATGTCATGAGAAAACAAAATGAGAGTAAATCCAAAATTTTTAGTTGTCCCCAGAAGAGGAATAGAAGAGAAATCCTGCAATTGGGACACTTCACATTGCAACTTCTAAAAGGAGATTTATCTTACATTGTTAAGATATTCTCTTATTTCCTATTGAGCCTATAAGACAGAAAGTGAAAAAAATCTCCCTAATGAGATACAGATTGGAAAAAGAAAAGTAACAGCAGGTTTTAACTCCCCTACTCTATCCAGAATGAAAAAAATTACTTTAGAAGTACATTAAGCAGTTAGATTTAGTCAGTGTAGTAGCCAATCTAGCTTGCCTTAAGTGACTAATGTACAAATCTTTATGTTTCATAAAATGACAATATAAGAGCAGGTATGTAAAGATGTGAAAGTCACATAAGAAATAATTTTATACTAAACACTGCTAAAGAAAACTCAAAATCTGTACACACTGAAAATACACTATACTTTGCCTTTAATATCTGCAGATAGCTAAACTCTAGGCAGAGATTTGGGCCTGAGGTTCTTTGGAAGGGCTGTGAACATCGTATAATAGCTGGTAGTGGGTAGTGGAACTTTGATTTTGTTTGATCCTTAGATGTATTTTTAGACTTGAACAATATGATCTCTATTTATAGCAGAGAGTAGATAACACTATCTTCTCTGCAGTTGACATCACAAAGGCACTTCACACCATGGCTCACATTTTACATCCCATTCATAACATGTAAGTAGCCTGTGGTGTGTCACCAAGTTCTATCTGCTTAACCCTGCAAAGAGAGCTTTGTGATTGGAGGAGAGGCCACTCACATGACTTTAACTGCTCACATTACTGGGCTCTTCACCCAGATTTATTTCTTCTATTGATTATAATTAGGGATATACCGATACCGATGCTAGCATCGGAATCGGGCCCGATACAGGGAATTTTGACAAGTACTTGTATTTGTCAAAATGCCCACATGCCTAGCGCCGAAGCTTGCGCTGTTTTTATTTTTTTCTTACTTACCTCGCCGAGCGTCGCGTCACTGCTGCTCCAGTGGGCGGTACTCCAGGTGGGGTCCTAATTTAATGAGATCCTAATAGGTTGGACTTGATGGACTAATGTCTTTATTCAACCTCAAATACTATGGAATATGGAAAAGAAGAAAAAAAACAGTGCAAGCTTCGGATGTCCTTCAGTGCCGGTGGACACCTGAGAGCAGCAGCGATTCAGCGCTGGTCCAGCGGGAGGAGTTCCAGGTGATCTGTCAGGTCATGCTGAGACTTGTAGTACCTCAAGTGCTGAAATATATGGATTGTAATCGATTATTATGTAATAAAGTGGCAGCACATGGACAGGCTGATTCCTGTAGTTCCCCAGTGGTTACATACATGAAAGCAACACCCATGATGACTAGATGTTCCATTAGATAACACAGGGGATGCCAGTGTCCTATGGCAGTGCTCAGAAACTGGACAATAAGGGCAGGGCATACCTGTACCTGTATTTTAACCATGAATAGGTTAAATCATGATCCATAGTACATAACATGTAGTTGTACTATGGATCATTTAAAGTCACTTGTCCCTTTAATTGGTCCCGGTAATTGGTATCGGCAAGTACATAAGGGGAAGTACTTGTACTTGTACTTGGTCCTCAAAAAGTGGTATCGGGACATCCCTAATTATAATAGTTCTTCTCTTGCTTCAAAGACCCAAACCAAGTGGAGAACTAAGCACATTTGTAAACCAGATTGATGTGCGTGATAAATGAGTAGTGTGTGTATGTTTTTTTTTAATACCTGGGGCTCTATGATGGTTAAAGTGGAATTAAACTTCACTTCACTTACATCCTTGCCTAGTCTTCTTCTGGTTTCAATATCTACAGCAATCTTCATTGGCCAGGCCAAGGATATATGACTCCCAAGGTTGCACACGGGAGTAACTTCATACTGACACCAAGGAATTCTGAATTTGCACACTGAGCTGTAAAAGAGCGGCACAATGTACAATCTTTAGAAAATGGCCAGTAGGCAGGTCAGAGTTTCCTCTGCAATAAAAGCCTTTTTGCTAAAAAAATTTGTTTTCTATGCTAAAGTTTCTTTATCTGACATAACTATTTACTGATAGCAGCTAATATTCCAACAGTTATTCACTGCTGTGTGTGCTGTTACTGATTAGTTGATATGGATTATTGTGCAAAATAGTATCCTATCACACGTTGCACTACCTAATTACTGTATGAAAGTCGAACCACACACTAATCATTAGATTGCCTCAAACCTGTTATATCATGCACAATAGTATCATTCCTCGCTAGCAGGGACATCTTTTTAAGCAAGAAGATTTGTGAGAGGTGTTAGATTTGTCAGTCATTCCCTTCTTTAAAATGTCCAATGTTCTTGGAGGGGCTTCTCCCACACAACTCTATGGGACCTTAGAACAGCCAACACATTTTGGGGGTGCAAAATATCCCCCTTCCCCTTATATGATACTTTGTGACTTAGTTCCTTTCACATGTGTGGACTCAGAAAGAAATGATACATAAGGATAGTTAGTAGTTGTGAATGGTTGATTAAAGTGTTTACAGTTAAACCATGTTTTCCCATTTTAATGTTGAGTAGGGTCCCATTTTGCTACCAGAACAGCCATGATCCATCAAGACATGGACTTCACTAGAGCTCTGAAGGTATGCGGTGGTATCTGGCACTAAGCTGTCAGTAGCATATCCTTTCCTGTAGGTCCTGTAAGTTGCGAGCTGGGCCCTCCATGGATCGGACTTGTTTTTCCAGCACATCCTACAGATGCTCAATTGGATTGAGATCTGGAGAGTTTGGAGGCCAAGTCAACACCTCAGAGTTGTTGTTGTTGTTGTTGTGTTCCTCAAACCATGCTGACAGAAGCCACTGCCATCAGGGAATACCTTTCCTTGAACTGGTGTACATGGTCAGCAACAATGTGTAGGTAGGTGGTACGTGTCAAAGTAACATCCACATCAATGGCAGGACCTAAGGTTTCCTAGCAGAACATTGCCCAAAGCATTGCACTGCCTCTGCCAGATTGCCGTCTTTCCATGGTGTATCCTGGTGCCATCTCTTTCCCAGGTAAGTGACACACAAACCGGGTATCCACATGATGTAAAAGAAAATGTAATTTTCCAGGCCACCTTCTTCCATTGCCCCATGGTCCAGTTCTGATGCTCACATGCCCATTGTAGGCACTTTAGGCATTGGATATGGGTCAGCTTGAGCATCCTGACTGGTCTGCGGCTACAGAGCACAGGCACCTTTCTGTCAGAACCAGCATTAACTTTTCAGCAATTTGAGCTACAGTAGCTCTTCTAGTTAAGTCAGTGACTAGTTCTGTCAGCCTTTACTCCCCTTGTGCATCAAGGACTCTTGGCCGCCCATGACCCTGTTGCCGCTTCACCGGCTTTCCTTCCTTCAACCACTTTTGGTAGGTCCTGACCACTGCAGACTAGTAATATCCCACAAGAGCTGCAGTTTTGGAGTTGCTCTGACCTAGTTGTCTAGCCAGTATAATTTGAACCTTGTTGAAGTCACTCAAATCTTTACGCTTGTCAACTATAGAGACAAAATGTTCACTTGCTGCCTAACATATCCTATCCACTTCCGGGTGCCATTGTAATGAGATAATCAATGTTCACTTCACCTCTCAGTGGTCAGAATGTTATGGCTGATCGGTGTATGTTTACTCATACCAAAATACCTAGGGTAAATACACTGAGTCGCCAGTTTATTATGACCACCTGACGTTTGTAGGCAAATTAGCTATAATTAGCTATAATTTCACGCTGAAGTTGCTAGAGGGCCAGACCATTATAAATAGGGAAGCAAGTTGTTTACCACGACAGTAGAAGGGATTTTTTTTCTAAAGATATGGGTAAACAACGCGATTTAACAGCCTTTGAATGTGGGATGATTGTTGGCGTTAGCCATGGAGCGAGTATCAGCAAAACAGCAGAATACGTTAAATGTTCAAGAGGGGCTCATTGTTAAAGTGTTTAAAGACTGGACTGTCAGCCGAAAATCTGGGTCTGAACGTGCGAATTGTGTCCGTCAGCGACTAGTCAATGTTAGGGCAGAACGGAGAGTGGCAAGACTGGTACAAGACAACAGAAGGGCAACAGTGCAGTGTCAGATTCCTCGCATCACCTTTCAACATCTCGTGGAGTCACGAGGCGGCCTAACGAAGTCATCTCGTGGAGTTATCTCGTGGCCCAACAAAGTAGGGATGGGGTGGTCATAATAATCTGGCCACTCAGTGTATAGTATGTACAGTCAGTTCAAGCTCAATATTAAAAGTAATCACATTGTGATCACTATTACCCAATGACTCCCCATTACATTTAAACAGGTTGTACTGGTTAGTGCACTAAATTTTCATTTTAACTTTCTTGCCTTTCATTGAACAACATGATTAGACATTCTTGTAGAGGAAGAACAGATTAATATTGTGTAGCTAGCTGTATGTGGTCTCTGGTCTCTTCAATTCAATAGCTGGGACTTTACGATTTTCTGATAAAAACATCTTGATTCAGAGAATGTAAAATGTCTGTCTTATTATTTTCCCAGGAGAGCAGGACAAATATTTTGCTTGTACGTTTCTCTGAATATGAAAGGCTTCCTGCAAGAAAATCATCCTTATTCTCCCTGCCTTGTGTATTGTGCTCCGTTCCCTATTGATCCATTTTTTCTACACTCTATGAAAACCACTTTTGTTGCTAAATGCAGAGCAATTCTAATGCTGCTTATATGGTACCCGATATGTCTGATCAATTGCAGCTGTTGAGGAAGCATAATTTCCTCTATTTTTCTCTGTTCACAAACAATTATATTTATAGATAAATAAGTAATGGCTAGAGACAATGGGGTTGTTTTACTAAAGAAGCAGAGCAGTTTCACGTTGCAAAGTGAATTGACACTTTGCAAGGGAATTTTCATTTAGACTGGTAAACATAGTTAATATTCAGTTTTCAAAGAATAATTAGTCATGTGCAAGGAAAAACAAAAACATTTTCCTTGCATATGATTTAATAGAAGTCAGGAGAGCTTCACCTAATTTACTAACCTAAGTGGAAATTCCCTTGCAAAGTGTCAATTCACCTTACTAAGTAAACAGCTTATAGTCTAATAAACCAACCCCAAAGACTTGGATTCAGAAAGCACTTTTGTGCTCTTACTCCACCTCCTCTTCAAGTTTTGAGAACTTTTTGAAAGTCACTTACATAAAGAATGGTCTATACATATGATTTATTGAATAATAAAGGCACACTTTAAGCTATGATGCAGTTATTAGGTCTTGTAAAGGATGTGGTTGAACTTGATTCTGTGCTTTTTTTCTTTGCTAATTGCTATTCATTATGCTAAAAAGTCAGTGTGAGCCTTGCTTTGTTTTCTCCCTATTAAATCAAAAGCTTGCTAGAACAAGGTATGTGTAAAAGGAGGAGGAACAGCTACCTACAGCTTACACATGCCCTGTTCTAGCAACCTCTAGATGTATGTAATTGCTTCTTCTATTTCCAGAGATTTTCCTATTCTATGGAGCTACCCTGCTAGTCTCTGGTCTTTTCCTGCTGCTTATAAGTTTGGTTTTAGTGTTTAATCTCGTCTCTTTGTCAGGCTTTTTTTATTATTTAATTTCAGCACCTGATGCCACCTTGCTCAGTCCCATTCCCCTGTTTCAGTTCTATTCCTCTGGGTGTTTAGATTATACCACCTCTCTAATCTTCGTGCCTCCAGGGTATTTTCACTGCATTCCTTTCCTACTGTTTGTCAGACTGCACCTTGTCCTGTTTATCTGTCTGAAGGAATGAGGAATATTTTCCCTCCATCTGTCATCATCTACCTTACATGTCTCTACCACCCAATTTATATTCCCACTACACATTCTGACAATCTGCATTGCATAGTAAGGTAGAGTATAGTAGGGTCCTCACTTAGCTGTAGTTAGGGGCATCTTAGTGCCATTATAGGGAAAGTGTCTCTTTTAGGTATGAGAGTTTATCAAGACCAGAGACCCATTGTTGGATTTATGTCAGGCTGTTATGTCTGTCCACATTTCCTTTTGTCTCTATTTTACACATCTTTCACTGATAAACATTATGGTTGATTTACTTATGGAGTTGCAAATCTTCACTTTATAAACTGTGTTTGCTCTTAAGTACCCAATTATGTGCAGATAAAATAAAGAAATCGTCATTTGCTTTAATAAAGATTGGATAAATGAAGTAAATCATCAATCAATTTATTGTGAAGAGTCTCAGATCTTTAGTAAAACAGCCTCACTGTGTCTTGACAATTTGTTGGTTCACAATGGATTTGGTTCCTGCTCTTGTAGCTATCTACTCAAGGTTTCATTTCCGACACTGTCTCTGGATGTACTGTCTCTGACTGTCTTGCTGTTTGCAGATAGATCTTTGGTGCTGACTTTGTTTGCCCTGGCCTTGCTGTACCTTGCTGTGATCCCTAGCTATGTCTGAATTGTCATACTCTTCTCTGGTTTCCCCTGTACCTCCAGCTACACACTAGGCTTCTACATCATTCTTTTGGACCATGTGTAGATTAAATAGTTATCCTTTCCCCCCTGTATTGCTCTTCACTAGGCAGGATGCCCCCATCAGCTTATGGCCACCCTGTCCACACTCTAATTCAATTTAAATATTCTGGGAGCAAGAATCAGTGCCTGCATGTAAAGTTTCTCCAAAAGAACATGAGTCCTGATCTGTCGCCTTGGAAAGCATTTGAAATCAATAAAACTGTGAGAAGCATTCATTCTGTTCAAAACATGTGAGGTAAAAATGCTTATTTAGCAATTGTTTTGCAATTTTCTGAAAGCATTGTTCATTTTTACATTAACGTTATTCACTGAGAGTGTTCCTGTACTCAGTACAGGGCAGTTAGTAAAACAGAGGGGTAGGACTGTTAAAACGTAATCCCTGCAACACACTGCATGTTGATATCAGAGACAAAGCTCTTACATTGCTTATTATGCAAAGCTGCACATTTCAACAATCCATTTTTGGTTGCTCACACAGGGCTTCTGGTTGCTCACACAGGGCTTGTGAACAAAATGTCTTTGATCTAAGTGGCATTAAAAATTGGATTTGTGCTTTTTGGTATACATTGAGTTCTAAGTAGGAATGTTCAGATACCAAGTACCATACTCGGTACAAGTACAAGTACAGATACTTTTCCAACTCCAAGACTAGACTAGAGAAAAACTCAAAAGTTAGGAGGCAGCTGTCATTTTTAAGGAACATCCTGAGCTCCTGGGATTTGTACATCTCTGTTTTAATGTATGATATTTTTTTAATAAATATTTATTAGGGATACGCCGAAACCATTTTTTCAAGTACAAGTACTGATACTTGTCCAAGTAATCACAGATACAAGTACTGATACATTTTTGTTTATTATCATGTGATAGTTTTTCTAAAGCAATACAGGCAAATGATTTCGGAACGTGGTGGAGTGCCAGCTGCAAACACTGCAACCCTGGTAGTTCTTGTGAAAATGCCAAGTATCGGCACTGGTATCTGAACTGGTAGCTGAACATCCCTAGTGCTGAGTGCTTGTTTTTGGAATTCTTGTTGTCTGTTTCTTTTTTAGACTCTTTTAGTATTTAAAAACACTTTTTTTCCTTTTATGTCTGTTTTTTATTAAACTGCATTTTTTTCCTCTGGTTTGCAGCTCTCTTGTTAGGGGGAGGGGTTAATTTATCCCAGGTAATCGTAATGAATTGCACGTATTAAAAAGGGGGTATAGACTCCTGAGAGAGGGAGATATAATCCTGGCACTGTACAAAGCATTAGTAAGACCTCATGTGGAATATGCAGTTAAGTCATGGGCACCAGTTCACAAAAAGGATGTTGTGGAACTGGAGAAAGTGCAGCGAAGGGCGACTAAACTCATAAGAGGGTTTGAGGAGCTCAGCTATGAGGAAAGATTAACTGACCTGAATTTATTCACTCTGGAAAAGAGGCGATTAAGAGTGGATATGATCACTATGTATAAATACATAAATGGTCCATATAGTGAGCTTGGTGCCAAATTATTCACTTTAAGGTCACTGTAAAGGACAAGGGGGCACTACTTGCGTCTGGAGGAAAAGATGTTTAACCTTTGTGTACGGAAAGGATTCTTTACAGTTAGAGCTGTGAAAATGTGGAACAGACTCCCCCAGGAGCTAGTTCTAGCTAGCTCAGTTAACTGTTTTAAAAACAAATCTGGATGTATTCCTAAATGTACAGAATATTACTGGATATTGAGTTCCTATAGGTATATTCAGCACCAGAGATTGTTGATCCAGGGAACATCCGATTGCCTTATGGGATCAGGAAGGAATTTCTTTTTTCCCTGTTGGAGCAAACTGAACTATGCCTAATAGGGGTTTTCCCCTTCTTCTGGATCAACAGTGGGTAATTGTGGGAATAGCCTTCTATGTTATTTTTTTTTCTTTTTTTTCTCCCCTTATCTCTATAGGTTGAACTCGGTGGACTTGTGTCTTTTTTCAACCTGACTAACTATGTAACTATATAACTTTTTTATGAATTCTACATGTAATTTTCAAACTGGTTTCAGTTGCTTATGGGCATTATTGACTAGATTTTAAACCATATATATACCCACCAAAAAATGTTAATATACTACAGCTTACCAGTCCTTAGACTTGGTGCCCTGAATTCATTTTCTTTTATCAGTTTTTCCCCTTTATTTTCATCTGGTATTTCTTTGAATAACACACTTTCTGTCCCTGTGTGACTATGCTCACTCTTCTATTGTATCTATGGAACGCACCATGGTTGTCACCCAGGCTGAACTTCAAACATGCCTGCCATTGTTAATCTCCATTTGATGGTGAAATGGAATTAGCATTTTACACAATAAAAATAACATTGTTTTTGCTTCTAGTTCAACTCAGAGGAAGACCAACAGGTATTTTCTATACTTGCTTGAAACTAATGCAGCCACCACAGGGCCTGTAGGGTGCAATATATGACATTTTTGTTGTTGGGTTTAGTTATCCTGTAAAGGGTCTAAGCAGGTTGCTATTTATGGTTTAACAAGGTTAAAGTATATGTAAAGTCAGTACCTTTTGTTTTAGTTTTGGGTATAGTGGGGAAGAATTGGAACCTCTGTCAAGCAACAGTGCAGTATGTATGCTAGGAGATTCATTCGCTCTGTTTGTCCCTGGGGCAAAAAGTGAGAAAAACATTTTGAATTATGACTAGAACAGAGAAAATCTTCCAATCGAGATGATTGTTCCAGTGACAACTGTCTAAGAGGACATTTACCTCACTTTGGGATAGTTTTCCTTTCAATTATATCAAAAAAGGTAAAATTACCTGACAGAGATTTTAACTGTTCCCTACTCTATTCCTATATTATATTATTTCTAAATTCTACTTTTTTTTGCTGCTGTGGAAGTCAGCCTCTTCCCAGTGACATCAAAACTCCAGCACACAGATTGGTCTTTTCCAAGTCAGATCCTACCTACAGCATACACACATTGGTCCTTGCTTTGTATCCCTTCTCCAGCACACACTTGTCCATGTCCTCCCATAGACATTGCATACTGATCTTAGGCACACTGTCTGGAGCTTCATCACAAAAAAGCTCAGTTTGGTAGCAGTCTGTACCCCCTCCTTCCTCTGCAGATGTAACATTTCATATTACTGCGTATTGTGTAGTCAAGGATTGTGTTTGTGTAAGTGTATCACACATTGGTCTCTCGTCTGTATTTTATACCCCGCACACACACCTCACTCCTTAGTAACTATACCAGCAGTAAGATGCCCCTCCAGTACACAGAGCTCTCCAGCCAGTATTACACCATACTTTTAATAAGTGCTTATTACATGCACAAAGTCATGGCAAACACAAAACAAGAGCAATACAAATGAAAATGACTAATCCATTGTAGTCAACATGATAGGTTGGGTATAGATACTAGAGCAAAGGAAAGCTAGTGCCCATAGCAACCAGACAACTCGTAGATGTCCTATACAAAATTACTCTATAAAAATCTTAATTGGAATCTGCTATGTGCAACGACTAAACCAGGTTCATAGAAATATGGATTTGAGCTATTATATGTATGTTGTACAGGCTGTATTAACTGTTAATAAAAAATGTTTTTTTACTAAGCACTATTTGCATCTGACCTGACCGTTCCATCCAATAAGAAATCTTACATTTCTGAATTGTTTATAGTTGTCCCCATGCTTCTAGTAGCCAGGCAGATATGGAAAAATTAAAACCAAATACAACCTGTATGACTTCACCTCCATTTCATTAGCATGCTACACATGAGGAGGTTTGAACCAGAAAAAAAGTAATAATGTAATGAAAACTTGGTGGGAGGGAGTAATCTGTATGAAAGTTTACAGTAGTTATTTTTAAAAATATTGAAATGACATTAACATATTAAAGATTATGTGAAGTTTTAATTATTGGGTTAACATATACTTTAACTAGATGTGTTTTGTGACTTCAGCAGCTCCTCTTTTTAAAACACTATCCTGCTCTTCCATTAGATATATCATAAAATTGGACAATTACCACATATCACCAAGGTGTATATTAAGCACTGTGCAGGATGACTTCCTTTCTCTTTTCATTGATTTAATATGCTACTTGTTTTAACCTCAGCCTATAACACAAAATTAACATATTTTATTATCAGTACAGTGAACTGCATTTTGTGGCTTCTTAAAAATGCTAAATGTTATGCTATTCATAGTGACTGTAACATTAAATGCGCAAAACAAAAAAATCATTACGGTGCTGAATTCTGTATATAGGTAAAGTTAAAATAAGACTGAGTGGAAGACTGATACAAACGTAGCCAGCAGTTGATCAGAATTACAGAACATTTCTGGCGTTCTTCAGTAAAGCGCTTGAGGTATGAAGTCACACTGTGAGGAATCAGAAGCCTATTCATGTATGCACAACTCAATCATTACTTCTTGCACTTTTCCTTGTACTAGGAAAAATACCAAGGGTCCTACACATCAGCATCTTATTTCTATGTAATCGCAGCCACTTCATATTCTTTATCCCGCAACAGTGATTTTTTTTTCCTTTTTCTCTCTTTTTTCACTTGACATCAGTAAAAATAAAAATTCACTGTAGCTTGAAGTCTTTAACGTGTTGTTTCAGACGTGATAAGGAATGAGTGACTTGATGAGGACTTTGGACTTAAGACCTGATATAGTCATGGCTCTATTGAGATCAATGTATATAGTCATTGACCTCAGAGAACATAACTCAATGTATACTACATTTCCCCAAGTCTATCACAAGACACTTAGCAGAAGTATTATATGTATTCAACTCTGACAACTACTTGCAATTTCACTCTGTACTATTCTGTATTGTGAGATTCCTCTTATTCTTAGCTGTCCCCTGTTCTAGCAGCATGGTTCAGTTTCCTTCTTTCTTTTATATGCTGAATTTTCCGTAGGCTGAATGCAAGTACAAGTATTAAATAGATATATGGAACTTATTTACAGTTTCTAGGAGAGGACGAGGACTGATTTTATGTTAGATAAGGCCAATTACTAATTAATTAGTGTGCTTGGGTTTGATTTATGGGCTGAAAAGCAAAGCTGCTAAATTTTAAGGTTACTTGCCAAGGGATTGATAAACAGAGGGCATATGGAGCCAGGCACTGCCATGTGGAACATATACCAATGAAAAAAACGATTTTAAGAACTACCATTCAGCAGGGAGAGGGTTTAATTTGACTTCAAAGGTGACATGGAAAAACACAAATTCTTCAAATTACATGCTTGGGAGATACGGTTAAGCCATATGCAGTGTAAGGCCCCCTTTAACATGAGCCCCTGTCAATTCCATGCATGGATCCCCTGCTGATCAAAGTAGTTCAAAACAGATGTCACTGCTGTGACATCCATGTCTGTCCAGTTTTTTCCTCCATTTTGAGATGGAGGGAAAAACTGAACTTATCAGACCCGTGTTAGGCTTATGGGGAATCAGATGTACACGAACACAGATTACCCCTGATCGACCACGATCAGGTCTGCCAAAATGGAACTATACTCCGTTTGGTATTCCGCACCTGGACGGAATCGGGGATAATCGGATGTAATCCGGCTGCCCATAGACTAACACTGGGCTTCCGATCAGTTCTGCCTGAAAACTGACAGGCAGACCAGATCAGAATGCCATCTGAAAGGAGCCTAACAGAGCAGTATGATTCCTAAGGATGTCAGCAACACTGTCTTCTGGCATCACATATTTGCATGTGTAATATATTTTTTTACTTTTACATTATTCCTTGGTTTACTTACAGTAGCGGAAACAGATCTAAAAACTATTGGAAGGTTTACAGTTCAAAAGAAAAAATTAAACCCTTAACTTCACTCCAATTGCCAAATGCTGGCAAAACAGTTTCACTGCAAAGATTCTGAAACTGTATTGTCTGCAAAATTTAATGAAATGTCAACACAGTGAGTACAAAAACACTTTAAGTCCATACTCCACATTCTAGAAATGAGGCAGTTGTTATGAAATAAAAATTACAGTGACATGTTTCAGAGACAATAGCTAGACATATAGTACAGTGGCTAGAGAGTATGTAAACAGCTTGATTGAGCAGTGTAAGAGCAGTCTAATCAAATTAAAGTGCATTATTTCAGAGACAGCACCCAGAAATACTGTAGAGACTACTATTGGAGTTCTACTAGGCCGCAATGTAAGAAAGGGAGACAAGGCAGGTTTTATTGTAAAATAAAAAGTTGAGTGTATTGTGTCAGAGACAACAGCCAGAAAAATTGCCCAGATTTGCTCCACATCATGTAAGTGGTTTTACTAGGCTGTAATGAAAGAGGGAGAGACAAGACAGGTTTTATCATGAAATACAATGTAGAGTGTATTATTTCTGAGACAAAGGCCAGAAATATTGCCCACACCCATTGAAGAAATTGAAGTAGGCTCCTCATTGGCTAAACCACATTCCTTAATTAGCTGGGAAGGACAAAAAACTATTTAAAGCTTATATTTTTCAGATTAAAGTAGCAGTAATATGTGACGCACTGCATGAGATTTATTTCTACAATTTCTTGTAGGCCTCATTGGCGCAACCACATCCATCATTTAGTTTTGAAGGACAAAAAACAATACAAATTCCTATTAGCTTGAAAAAAATAGAAGCAGTATGCAACACACATATACATAGTATTTCTTCAATGTCTTGTATTTTCTCATAGACTTAGCCACCATCATTTAGTTTTGAAGGACAAAAAAAGGAAAGTTTTTATTTTACAGATTAAAATAGAAGCAATTTGATACACACAGCAAATATAGTATTTCAAAAAGTTCATACTTCCATAGTTCAAAAGCTAGAAATTGCATGATTGGTAATTGGTTGTTATGGCGGTGAACAATCCCATTAGTTCAGCATTTTCCTGAATTGCAAACAGCTTCAACCTGATCCTGAAGCTCATCCCTATTGCCAATGTCATAATCAGGCCTCAAAATTTCCACTCGCCCCCCTCGCAATTGGCGAGTGAAAATTGCGGGGGGGCGAGTGGAATGTCAGCAATGGTGCCTCGCCGGCGGGACTAGGGATGGGACACTACCGCCGCGGCAATCGCTCGCTCGCTTCTGTTTTCTCATCTCTTTCTCGCCTGCTGCAGCTACAGAGCGGCCGAGCCCGAGAAGGAGAAGAGAGAACAGAAGCGAACGCTTGCCACGGCGGTAGTGTTCCATCCAGAGCCGGAGCTAGCTCAGAGAGGCGGCTCTGATTACACCCGTTATCGCTCCCTCTCTCTCCTTCTGGCCGCTCTGAAGCTGCAGCCGGGAGCAGAGAGAGGGAACGCTGACAGGTGTGATCGTAGCTGCCTCTCTGAGTGCCCGCTTCGTGGATCGGTCGGGAGAGAGGGATTGTTCAGCGGTGTGATCAGAGCAATCTTAAAGAGCCCCCCCTCCCAGTCCACATCTTTTGGACGTTATTAATCTGAGTTGCCCCACTCAGCATGCCCCTCGCTTGCGGCCATATTGAGTGGGGCACTCATCTTAATAAGGTGCTGGATTAGTCTGACCCAGGAGCGAACTAGGCCCAGGGGCAGGGTGGCAATTGCCCCCCAGGCCTTTCTGATACCTTTGCAAATGCCCACGCCACCGCAAGGACTTAATCTCTCCCCTCTTGGCCGCTGCAGTAGCAGAGCGGCCGAGAGGGGAGAGATTAAATGCTTATGGCGGCGGTGGGGCGCATTTGCAAAGGTATCAGAAAGGCCTGGGGGGCAATTGCCACCCTGCCCCTGGGCCTAGTTCGCTCCTGGGTCAGACTAATCCAGCACCTTATTAAGATGAGTGCCCCACTCAATATGGCCGCAAGCGAGGGGCATACTAAGTGGGGCAACTCAGATTAATAATGTACGAAAGATGTGGACTGGGAGGGGGGCCTCTTTAAGTCTTTGGTGGCGGGGAGAAGAGAACAAGAAGCTCCACTGCCATCGTCTGTGCCCTCTTCAATTGGGCTGACTGCCGAACCGCAGTTGGCCGGCTTCTGCTGCGCGGGAGAGAGAGCACCTGGAGCTGGCTGGACGTGCAGGCAACCTCGCTGCTCCCCCACCATCACCAGGAGAAGAGGTCAAAGCAACTGTAAGTCCCTGTACTTTCTTTGTGACCTCTGCACTGTGTTACATACTGACCGCTGACCTCTGTACTGTGTACTGACCTCTGTACTGTGCGTCACACCCTGATTTCTGTACTGTGCGTCACATCCTGACCTCTGTACTGCATGTCAAATTGCTGACCTCTGCATTGCGTGTCACATTGCTGACCTCTGCACTGCGCGTCACATTGCTGGCCTCTGCACTGCGCGTCACATTGCTGGCCTCTGCACTGCGCGTCACATTGCTGGCCTCTGCACTGCGCGTCACATTGCTGGCCTCTGCACTGCGCGTCACATTGCTGGCCTCTGCACTGCGCGTCACATTGCTGGCCTCTGCACTGCGCGTCACATTGCTGGCCTCTGCACTGCGCGTCACATTGCTGGCCTCTGCACTGCGCGTCACATTGCTGGCCTCTGCACTGCGCGTCACATTGCTGGCCTCTGCACTGCGCGTCACATTGCTGGCCTCTGCACTGCGCGTCACATTGCTGGCCTCTGCACTGCGCGTCACATTGCTGGCCTCTGCACTGCGCGTCACACAGCTGGCCTCTGTATTCTGCAGTGCACCACTGACTTCTGTACTGTGCATTGTTACTGATCTTTATACCCTGCGCCACACCGCTGACTTGGCGGAGTTACGGCCGGGGCAGGGTAGGGGTTAGGTGGGGCAACTGGTGGCGAGTAACTTTTCAGGCCTGGCTAGTATCTTAGGACTTTAAATTTTAGGCCCTGGTCATAATTATGTTTAGTTTTGGGGGAAAAAAATCTCTATTTGAAGTCTAGAGATATATCTAGGCACAGTACAAAAGGAAGCACCCATAGACTTTAGAGGGGTACCCATATCTAAAAAAAATTCCATTGCAGAGTAACATTCTCACTTACAGCTGAGTGGCCTGGTATCAAACAGGCCTTTCCCATGCCTAATGGAATCCCTATTAATCCACTTGATCATTAGGGTTGACACCTTTTTCTACAAGCTAACCCAAACACGTTTCTTCTGAGAATATACAGGAGAGAGTGAGGGAAGAAAGCCAGGAGTGATAGCGAGGAGAGACAGCCTAGAGAGAGAGCAAGAAGAGACAGCCAGGAGAGAGAGAGAGAGAGGGAGGAGACACAGCCAGAAGGATGGGCGAAAAGAGACAGTCAGGAGAGAGAGATGAGAGACAGCCAGGAGGATAAGCGAGCAAAGACAGCCAGGAGGATGAGCCAGGAGAGAGAGAGGAGAGACAGCTAGGAGAGAGAGCAAGGAGAGACAGCGAGGAGAAACAGCCAGGAGGGTGAGCGAGGATGGAGAGAGGAGAGGCAGCCAGGAGAGAGAGCAAGGAGAGGCAGCCAGAAGAGATAGCGAGGAGAGGCAGCCAGGGGGATGAGCGCGGAGAGACAGCCAGGAGGATGAGGGAGGTGAGACAGCCAGGAGGATGCGGGAGGTGAGACAGCCAGGAGAATGAGGGAGGTGAGAAAGCCAGAAGAATGAGAAGAGACTACCAGGAGGATGAGGGAGGAGAGACAGCCAGGAGAGATAGCATGAAGAGACAGCCAGGATAGAGAGCGAGGAGAGACAGCCAGGAGATAGCAAGGAGAGACAGCCAGGATGATGAGCCAGGAGAGAGAGGTTGTGGTGTCATTGAAATGAATTGCATTCCAACACATCCAGCGCATGGTACTGCATGTTAGGCAAATGGTGTGATAGCGTGTGCCAAGTGCACAGTGATGCAAGTCAAACCTGGACAGGTGGCAACCCTGCTGATCATTTGTAGTCCCAGTGAAGCAATATATTCATAGATTTGTAATTAGATGTTTGCCTTCAGTAGCCCATATACTATGACAAGTCTAGTAAGCCTTTCCCTTTACTAAAACACATTTTGCTGCAGTATCTCTATTTACATTGTACAACTTCCAACAGCTTTAACATGTGTCAGTGCTTGGTTGGTGCATATTAGGTTAGTGTATATACATTTTAAAGACAAATAGCTACACTGTTATAGAAAATGAAGGCACAGCTAGAGAAGGTAAGGTTTTTCCAGGAGTACTTTGTTTGCTGAATTATTATATCCAAGGGTAGTCAATCACTGTGTGAAAAGTTCCAGTTGTGTGTAATAGAATGCTGAGCTAGGAGTGAGTCATAGAATTGTATATACTGCATGGAAAAGACATTTATTAAACTCCTTATAAAATGACCACAAATGTTGCTGCAGAATGTGTCTTTCATTTTTCAATATCGGGAATTAAATTCAAAACTAAAAATAGTTGACAAGGAAAATATAGCATCACCTCTGGTATGGTTCATCATTTCCGAAGACAATGACGTTTGTTTGTTGCTATACAGTATTAACACCCACTGGGTTCAGAATTTATTGTACCTAGGCTAGGTTTAAAACTCCAACTGTAGAGAACAAACACTATCCTGGAAGATATAGTTGCAATCGTGTACTTACTGCTCCTAAACTTCATATACATTGCAGTGGGATGTCTTCTGGCTGACACAACACTTTGGAAAAGAAGGTTGACTTCTGGAGACGAGTGTAAGGCACAGCGGTGCTGAAAGAGTACTTGAGTTATGACAAGCTACCTGAATTAGGTATGATTTCAGAACTGCATAGAAGTGAAATGATTCTCCCCTGTGCATGATTGTGGTGAATAGGACATGTCCTACATAAACAATCACTGTAGCACTTGCCATAAGGCCTGACTTCTGAGCATACAGTTTTTGTTTGTGTTTGTGAACCAGGCAGGGACATTTCCAAGCATTTAAAAAAAAAAGTGTTTTAAGCATTCAGTTTCAGGCATCTTTCTATTTGGCCCAGTGGAAAGCAGTAGCATCTATGACATCATGCCAAAACAACGACAGAAATAATCAAAAACATTTGTGACAAGTGTTTTAAGATGTGTCCATTGATATCTCTGGGATAAAAATGCTTGAATATGCCTAGAAAGAAGCGCATGTACTTTTTCAAGCTGCAGTCTTTTGCAACAAGTGACGGAACGCTCAGCCATGAATAAGGGTCATAGAAAATAATGGGATTCCTTGTGTTGAGCATTTTGTAGTTACGAGCTACAAAATGCCTAGGTATGAAGGGGGCCCCATAGTGTATCTTAACTCAAAAACAAAAATGTAACACATTAGGCATATCCTTAGATGTGGCAGCTGATTTTTTTTTATTTCAAGCTTTTTTTAAACTTTACTTTACTTTCACCTGGCGATCCTGACTGTAATACACTCCCTTTCCAAGGAGGACAATGTTAACTCACTGCCTGTATCTTTGTTGGAGCAGTACCGTCACCCTAGCATAGTAAGTGTTATAGAACTGCAGACCCCCTTTTGTTCTTAACATGGGGAGGGGGGTGAAGTCCTAACAAAATTCTTTATAACATTATTTGAAATAAGACTGCAGAGCACACAGGGTATAGGTGGATTTCTGGCAGGATCAACAAGTATTTCTTTGAGCTTACCAAATACATATATCAAAACACTTTCAATGGTAAATTTAACACACCAAAACAGAGCAAATAAGAATTCATGATTAGGGTTTTCATACACGCTTAAGTGTACATGTACTTGTTAAAAGTACTGAACAAAGATACATGACAAGCACCAAGAACCATAAGGTTTTAGGTAGGTTTACAAAAAAAAACTAGAGTTCTACAAAAATGTATAATAGAAATTTTTTTGGTGCCGTGAATATGCTGCATATCTTTATAAACAGACTGGAACAGAATGTAAAAGGCTCTAACAGTCTGATTGTCTTCCCTTAAAATGGTCTTTTATCTTTGGTATCTAAATATGATGAATTCATGAACATTTCTTCATATAAATATGCATCTAATAAATATATATTATAAGTATCTATAAGCTTAGAAGTATATCAAACCACTTTTTCATTTTTTGGATGATTTATGGTCTAGCTCAGCGTAGCATATTTTCAGTGATTAGGTTTCCCCTTATTATTTTTATCTCACTTATTGTTTATAGAGTGTGCCTTTTAAGAAGTTTAATAATTTATATTTTTAAATATAACAAACATTTGTTGCTGTGTAGTGTATTATCCTGGCTGTGTAGTGTATTTAAAGTCCAAATTGTTATAGATACAGTAAAGAATGGTTAGGTTTTTTTCCCATTCAGCTGTGAGATTT
Organism: Nanorana parkeri; assembly: GCF_000935625.1. NCBI lineage: Eukaryota > Metazoa > Chordata > Amphibia > Anura > Dicroglossidae > Nanorana > Nanorana parkeri. The sequence continues at coordinate 2,976,097 of NW_017306310.1, read as the reverse complement.
CCCATAACTTATGTATAGGAGACAGCAGGAAGTGAGAGCAATTTTCTCCAACGTTAGGGGAAATCCCCTCTTAGACGGTTGTGCTCATTGGAAGATCTAACTTCTATTCTTAGTAATGTTAAAAGAGAACTATGGCCCAACCTTTTTTGGCTATAGTTCTCTTTAGGATCAAAGGAGGACATTTACTATGTCCTCCTCTCAGGGCCGGCTGGAGGAACAGACAAGAAAGGGGGAAATACCGGTGGAGAGCGGTGACTGACACCCACTACTCTCTGCAGGGAGAAGATCGGGAATTGAGTGATCAGTGATTTGTGATTGCTCAGTTCTTGATCTATAGAGTCTGACAGCCTCAGTGTCACATGTCAGCTCTAATTATAGGGGTGAGTGTATTTCACTCTTCCCATAATTCTCCTTTAACTAAAAGAAAAATTGGTTTGCTTACATTTACCTTTTATTTCAATACATAAAAAAAATGATCCCAAAATCATTGGTGGACAGTGGCACTTTATACAATCCAGTGGCAGCTTAATTACAACTATTCACATGAGCATTGGCCACCAATGTGTGCTTTCTGCATCGCTGTTTAAAAACACCCCTCCAGAAATTTGCGTCCACCTCTCCACGCCGCTGTTGGCCAAACAGCTTATGTAGCAAAATAACACATATGTAGCAAATGTAGATAGACAGACAAGATATATA